>NC_051154.1:74367843-74403919 GCF_013339745.2 Dermacentor silvarum | reverse complement strand
CCCACGCCAGACGCCGGTTGAAGCTCTTCTTGAGTGTGCCTCAATAAAACAAATATTTCCACTCTTCGTCTTTTTATTTTTGGCTCTGTGTAACGCTGTTTTCTTTTTATTAATGAAATCTATTGAGACGAATTGTCCGTATAAAAATATTATACTATTAGTAAGATGCATCTCAAAACTAAAAATATAAAACAATTATAAAATGGTATTCAAAAAGTCATAATTTACATACTGCGATGTTTACCTAAAATAATTACTGAAAAATAGGTGCTTTCCTCAAATAGTCAAGGCATTCAGCAAGTGCCCCCCCACCCTGAAAAAAATTTCTGGCTATGGGCCTGGTTCCTATAATGAAAAGCTGTGTGCATACCAAACTGCGGCACATACACTGGCTAAGTGTCCACCAAGTGGCATAGCCTCCTATGCTAGTGGACATGTCCATTTCATTTTGTGCTGATGGGCTGGAGGCGCCTGTCCACCTTCTCACTAGTGCCTCTGTCCAGCCAATCAGAACTTCAGCAGCAGACGAAACGGAACTCGCCACTAGGTTGACATTCCTCTTTCTGGGGTTTTACGTGCCAAAACCAGTTCTGATTATGAGGCACACCGTAGTGGAAGGCTCCAGATTAATTTTCACCTCCTGGGGTTCTTTACCGTGCACTAAAACGCAAGCACACCGGCGTTTCTGCATTTCGCCTCTATCGAATGCGGCCGCCGCGGCCGGGATTCGATCTCACGATGTCGTGCTCAACAGCGCAATGCCTTAGCTGACTGAGCCACCGCGGCGGGTTCCATTAGGTTGACACTGGTCTGAGCTATAGCGGAACGCACAGTAAACGTCAGGCTAAATGTAATCCTTTCAATGGGCGTTCTCCATGTCGCGCCCGCATTGTGACACGAACGCGCACGGCTCGTGTCTGCATGGTGCTGTTCTTTCTGCGCAGCCGCAGCTGTTCTCGCGAGATGTTTTATTGCGATGGCAATTAGATGAACACTCCAAGCGGATTTCTGCCGTCGCCGTAGCGGTGAGGTTGCGTATAGAGTCCAATGGCAATGAAATCGTCGCCGCGCGCCGTATACTGTATGTGCGAGTGAAAGCGCGCGAGGGACGCGCGCTTTCACGGGAGCGAACGCATGGCAGAGAGCAAACTCAAACGCGACTTCTTCCGTCGCGCGAAATGCCGTGAGGGGAAGGGAGGCAGGGGAGGCGACGTTTAGCTGCGGCACCAAATGCGAATTGATATAAAAACGTTGTGAGGCGAGCAGGTGGTAAAGACTTCCGACGCTGCTCGACGAGTACGTGTCCCGTTCTGGTCCCGCCGAAAACCTCCGAGCCGCCCCAAAGAGGCACCGGCAACAGTCACCAACGCCGCGCGCGTTCGGTGCGAACGCGGGCAAAACACCGACAGCGTCGACAACAGTTCTGCGCGTTGCTGGTGCTGCTGCATGTCCAAGTTCATACAGCTGATAAAACTACTATCCTTACTCCGTATAACTATCTACTAATTTGCTATCGCAATTAATGCTTCGCCTTTCGGGTGACACTGCGACAGTATTTTTAAACACTGTACGCGCGAGGAGCTACCGCTTTCGCCTTCTGGCGAAACGCATTTTTTAACCAATCCATTGGTTTAGAACCCGGCTTAACGTAAACGTAACTTAGCGTAAAGCGAAACTACAGCGCTACGTTCCGTACTTACCTACTCGGCTGGGCCGCAGGTACTCGAATTCTTGCCGAGCTTGAAGTTCTGACACTTGCATGTTCATCTGCAACAAACCAACAGCGAGCCGCTGAGACGAGCGGGCCGGGAGTCCCGTCCCAAGGTTTAGCAGGTGCACTGCTACTATAAATTGATATACCTGCGAATACTCGGCGATGAGCCTAGCGGTTTTAGCCACCGTACAAGCAGCGTGTGAGGGCTTGGTCGTTACTTCAGCAGTGCTGGACCGCGGTAAAGTTCCTGTCGTCTCATCGGCGTTCTCATTGGATGCTATGCCGAAGGACGAACTCGCCATCATCGCAAGGCTTGCGTGTCGATTTCCGCGACTACGTTGACAACTAATAATAAAACCACGGCAATAAATGCGGCCTGCCGCGTAGCGCGCGCTGCAATGGGAGCGAACGTGGCTTCCACGCGCGACGGCGTTCCAAGCGCGTTCCTGACGCATTTTCGATGCCGATGCCAGACAGCAGCCCCCGACGTGTGGCGCCGCGGCGGATCACACCGTTTTTGATGCACGCGGCAGGCCACACTTTTTTTTTTTTTTTAATCCAGCGGCCGTCACAAAATCAATGCTACAACGACGACAGCGCACACAAAACTACATGCGACCAATTAACACGCGTCACCATCGAACATGTAACTATCGTGTGACGCGGGTTCGTTTCTGCCCGGCAGCGGAGAAATTTAAAACTATTTTTTCAATTAAACAGCGGCATTAAAGGGAACATGAGACATCCACCCAATCGTAGCAATTGCTACAAAGGAAACCCATACGGGTTCCTCGAAAGAAAAGCCTCGCAGTTGAAGAAAAATTCGTCCTGGTCCGGGACTCGAACCCGGGACCACCGCCTTTCCGTGGCAGCCGCTCTACCATCGGAGTAACCAGGCGGCTAGCAAATGGCATAACGAGGGTAGATAGATTGACACACCCTAAGTGGCTGCAGTAGGCTAAGAATGCTATTCGCATTAATAGAACCAATTTCTCATATTTGTACTGCCTCAATCTCAGCCAGTTCCCCAGCCTGGGTATGTACCATTGCCACATAAGGGACTATACGTAACTTAACGTAGCTCTCGCTCCCATAGGCGCCGATTACGGGGGGGAGGGGGGGGGGGGGGGAGTTTTTTCGCCACACCCCTAACTTGAAAGCAAATATATATATTTTTTTCATCCAGCCGAGAAGCAATCGCGTTCCGCGATTCCGATCGCGCTCCACTGCGAATTTTTCCGCTCAGCGTACTTTCGCGCGTCGCAGCTATATATATATAAAAAAAAAGTCGGTCACAACTTCAAAAGACAGGAGAGGCGCCCCGCCCTGATCACTGAAGCGCAGCAGCCGATTGCCACCGCGAGTAAAGAAATAGACCCGCTGACGCGACTCGGCCCAGCTGGAATCGTGGGCTGCCATGTCCTCCATCGGCGGGGTTACCGGCCGTCCGGCTCATGACGTCAGTCTAGAGTGCGCGCCCATTGGTGGATGCTCGTGTGCATCCGCCTTTGAGGGGCAAATGCCGCTGCCTTCTTAAGTTGTACGCGACTATAGTTGGCGAGAGGAGGCGATCGCGGAGGTTTGCGGCGGATTTCATACTCGTAGTTGGAGAAATTAGATAAAATGGCCCGATCCCATGTAAGGCTCGTCAACATTGCGCAAGAAAGTGTGGCCCTCACACGAGTCTGTACGTTGGTTATATCGCCTATATGAATTGTAGTAACATTTACTCACTAATTAAAATAACAAACATCGTGCAATGCACGCCACTCCGAAAATTATATTCATCATCATCATCTGCATATGATTATGTCCACTACAGGACGGCTTCTGTCAGCGATCGCCAATTACCCCTGTCTCTTAACTTAGGCTATGCGATCTGCAATACTTGGGGCGCGGAAAAACAGCCTAAGAAGGAAGGCAGCGCACATGAAGTTAGCAGCCATCCCTGCTCGCCCTTGATCATTGCACCCGCCAATGATTACCAACAATATATACGGCATGCGGGTAGCGTAAGTGTCAACCACACACAGTAATTTGTAGCTGCGGCACGGCTAGATGAGAAGACACATGCTCTCCTGCCCATGCACCCATTTGATCACGTGACCTCCAACTAACTCGAATATTGAGCGCATGGGAAGGTAATGTCCATCAAGTGTTACGGCTCAGCGTTACGGGCCTTTTCTCAAACCCGTAGTGTATGGGTCGCTCACTCATATGACTTTTGGACTTTATTCGGAATATCACGGCGACAACGACAGCGAAAATTTGCCTGGAGTGTGGTTACAATTGCTGTCGCAATAAAAGGAGAAATAGAAAACAGGCGTCGAGCTCGCTTCTACCGCGACTGCGGACGTTGCAATGTGCACCGGCTACAAACACAGGATAAGCACCAACGACAAAACCAACAGTGGGCACCTCGCTTATCGGTACTTCGCCAGAACTCGTCTGATGCTGAAAAGGAAGCATATTTTCCACCGTATAAGCACCAGCGGAAACATAACACTACGCACGCAGGCAGACAGCGCATGCGAAGGGACCAGCCATCTCGGATGGCCCAAGCTTGAACTCGGCGCAGATTACTCCAAAATAAAGTGCGTGACCCACATATGTATGGCAGAGGCAGGAAAAGTAGAAGTTGGGGACGCGTGTGTTCTAGCCTCTAGGCGAAAGAAGACTCCACGCCGCTATCAAGAAGGTTCCTCAGCTGACGTGTTTCCATCAGCGAGTGACATGTCCCGCCCGAGGTTCTATGAAGTACTTGACATATAGTGCTGTCTTCGTTAAACAACAGGTATCCACCTGATATGTGGCAGCATAAGTCCCACATTGAGCAGCTTGCCATAGGAAAGGAAGACGAAGTTCTACGGTGACGACCTTGAACCAGGACGCCTGATTTTGCATAGAGATATGCTGCTTGACATTTTAAGCCAGCAAAGGTCGGCATCATTGCACACATTTGGGGACGTCGTGCACATGTTTACGGGGGGCAAGGGCGAACACCTGCGAAACCTTTTGCCGGGAATGGCCAAGCTAAAAAAAATGCGCTGGCCATACCGGTCTCGTCGACCACATCCGAGAGGTCCTTTTCTTGCCTTTGGCGACTGAAAATGTACTTGCGGTCGACGAATGGACAAGTCCATTTGAACCATCTGGCAATTTTTTCACGCCCACAAAGAACTGTCCCGCAAAATCAATTTGATTAAGATTGCCGACGACTTCATTTCCAGATTAAGTGCCCGAACAGACACAGACAGACAAAGAACTTTAATGAAGGTCCTGAGAGTGCGTGACCCTCCGGAGCGTTGCCCCCTCTCAGGGAGGCGACGAAGCCGCGAACACTTCTTCAATGATGGTGAAATCATCGTATCAGACAACGAACTGATGTCTTTAATAGGAGAGAGAAAGGCACCAACTTACAAGTCAAAGCAAACCACCTGGCTTAGAAAACAACGCAAAAAGTTATACAAAGGAACGAAAATGGGGTCTATAACAGCGCAAGCAGAGTGAAGGCATTTGGGTAAAAAAAGACGCGTGGTTGCGCTATTTGTAAAACTCCCTAGTCTCCCTGTGCATTTTCCTTATTAATTTTTATTTGCCATATGCTGCATTTGCCTCTCAATAACACACTCCACGTTTCTATATTGGCTATCGAGTCCTTTCACGCTTTTGAGATATCGCTGTCTTATTTATTTATTTGTTAATATGTTTATTTATTTGGGCACCTGATAATTTTTACTCTATAATCCTTTGTTCTGCCTCCGGAAAATAAACGAAAGTATAGTATTTGATAGGGCATGGCAGCAGTGCTGACATGCAGCATACTAATCCGTTTGTCTACATCGTACAGATCGTCGCCACCCTGCTGCTGATGCCAGTAGACTACGATGCTCCGGATCAGCAAGCCTTAATCTACGCCATGCAACCGATGACCGGCCTGGCGTCTGACACATCGACTGCGCAGATGTGAATCGACACCAAGGAAAATTGGAATATGCCACCTACATCGTCGACAATCAGCGCGGTGGGCGGCCGTTACGTTGGATCACCGGCGGCGCTGCAGGAATCCATCCTGTGGAGCTTAAAAAGCGGACGCAACTTTCCACGGACCATAGGGCACGGCAGCAGTGCTGACATGCAGCATACTAATCCGTTTGTCTACATCGTGCAGGTAAGCAAACGCTTCGGTACATGTATCCGCTCGAATAACCCCTGCTTGATCTTGCTGCCGTGCCCATGGCAACTATGTGAAATGATCTACCAAGTGTTACCTCACCTCTATAAGTTGTTATTGCTTTGTGGGGATGTAGAAACTAACCCCGGGCCGGAATTATCCCTGATTTATAAACAAATCCAGCAACTCGCTGACGACGTCAAAGAAATAAAAAATACTCGGCTCGCTTCCATCGAAACCAAAGTAGACCAAATGACAGCCCTTGATGAAAAAATTGCCTCATGTATGAATATTTTTGGCAAATTGCAAGAGTCCGTTACAGCTCTGGAACGAAGGTTAGACGAGTTAGACAACCGCTCTAGACGTTCTGACCTAATCATCTACGGATATCCAGAGGACGACAGGGAAAACCAAAAAGATCTTGATGTTGAAATTAACGAAAAAATAATACGTAATGTACTTAAGCTTGAGCCGGTAGCCATAGAGCGAATCCATAGGTTGGGTAAAGCAATCACAAACAAGGTGCGGCCTGTGATATTGAAACTGTTAGATTTCCGTGACAAAAATAAGATACTCAAAAATTGCTCCAAACTTAAGGGATGACCCTTCGCAATCGGAGAAGACTTTTCACCCCGAGTTCGCGAAATCCGAAGGAACCTGTGGAAAGCAGCTAAAGTAAAGAAAGCATCCGGTGACAAGGTTTCTCTGGTATACGACAAACTAAAAATTAACAATGCTTTATTCAGCTGGGATGAGGAATCAAACTGCATTCGACCGGCTTTCCGGAGTTCCCACCAAAAAAAACGCCGAAGCAGAACCGCGGACCTTACGTCCACGCAACCGCTAACATGCAAAATAAAATTTGCGAACATAAATGCTCGCAGCATCCATCTAAAACTAAACTGGCTAGAATCTTTTATACTCAGCTTTAAACCAGACTTTATCGCCCTAACAGAAACATGGCTATCAAGTGATGTTAAGGACTTCGAGATATCACCGCCGAACTACGCCATTTTACGTAAAGATAGGAAAATGCGAGGAGGAGGCGTAGCTATCCTAATAAATAAAGACATTTCGTTCACGCTCCTTCCCGACGTTGAAGGGGTTGAAGCAGTTTTCTGCAAAATTAGCTTTTCTTCCAGCCATGTCGTAGTCGGCTGCGTGTATCGAAGTCCTTCATCAAACATTGACGTTTTAACATCCTTGCACACATACCTGTGTCGCTACACCACTGGAAACAGACTAATACTTGTAGGAGATTTCAATCTCCCAGATATCAACTGGCATACGATGCTACATCACTCCGCCTCGTCTGATATAATCTTCGATATTATGTTAACCCTAAACCTTTACCAAATTGTAAAACAACCTACTCGTGTGCAAGGTAGTTCCGTGAACATACTTGACTTAGTATTTTTGACTGATCATTTTCCTCCAGATAAAGTCGATGTCCAACTACTAGGTGGTATCTCAGACCATAAGGTAGTGCTATGTTCGATCCCAGTCCATGACCGTCTAGCAAATTTCAAATCACTTGTTACTTACCTTGATTTTAAAAATGCCGATGATTTTAGCATTGTCACTCACCTTTCATGTGAATTTTGTTGTTTTGAACAGATTGTTAACAAACCTGGTTCAGACATCGAATTGCTCTGGCAGAGATTTAAAAGCATCATATTCTTTTGTATCCGAAGTTACATCCCTACTAAAATAAAACAAACAAAAAAGCACAACCCTTGGATAAACCGTGAAATCATACACGCCAAACGCAAAGTTAAACGACTCAGAAAATTGTTAAAAAAGAAACCTAACTTCCAAACTCGCCTATCCCTTACTTCAGCAATCACTTCTATGAAATCAAAAATAAAGACCGCAAAAACCTTCTATCTCTCTAATAAGCTAACTAATTTCCCCGAAAATTCACCACAAAAATTTTGGAACTATCTTAGCCCTAAAAGCCAAAGTGGCAATACTATGTCTCGAGAAGAAAGTAATGAAAGAGCAAACTTAATATCTATTTTAAATCAATTTTCACTAACGACGATACAATCCCATGCCATGTTTACTCCCATAGTTCGGATAGAATAGATACCATCTCCCTAAACGAGGCAGGTATCCTTAATTTATTGCTAAAATTAGACTGCAAAAATAAAGCTGGACCTGACGACATACCTAATGAATTCTTAAGGAGGTATGCTGAATGGATGGCCAAATATTTATTCCTAATATTTAACAAATCTTTAACAACATATTCCCTCCCAAGCGAATGGAAAATGGCTAAGGTAATCCCAATTCACAAAGGAGGTAACAAAACAGACGCTTCCAATTACCGTCCTATTTCACTAACCAGTACAACATGCAAATTTCTTGAGCACATCATCCTTAAACACATTACTACCTACGTCGAGAAAAAAAAATTCTATCACCATTCCAGCATGGTTTCCGCGCAGGTCTTTCTACAGTAACTCAATTAACTGAATTATTACACGAAGTATCACAAGCAATTGACAACCAAAAACAAATAGATCGCATTTTACTTGACTTTTCCAAAGCATTTGATCGAGTATCCCATAAAAAACGAATTATAAAAACTGAATCAATATTAGGTAAAGGACCAATTAGTGACTGGATCAGTGCTTACCTAACAAACCATACACAGTTTGTCGAAATTAATTGCCAAAAATCTGAAACAACCCAAGTTACATCAGGTGTGCCTCAGGGTAGTGTCCTAGCCCCAATTTAATTTCTTATTTTTATTAATGATCTACCTGCATCTATTAATACTAACATTAGGCTTTTTGCTGATGACTGCATAGTATATAAAGAAATAAACTGTCCCAATGACCACCTAACCCTCGAAAACGACCTAAAATCAGTATCACAATGGTGCATGGAATGGCAAATGACATTAAATATAGGTAAATCAGCTTTGCTTAGAATAACCAGGAAAAACACTATATCAGACTTTTCTTACACACTCGGCAACACCCAACTAACCCCAGTTAAAGAACACAAGTATCTCGGACTAATCGTATCAGATGACCTGAGGTGGGAGGCACACGTAAATCACGTAACTTCATCTGCATTACGACGGCTATTCTTCCTGAAAAGGCGCCTCCATTCAGCACCGCATCCAACAAAGCTTCTAGCCTATAACACATTTGTTAGACCAGTACTTGAATACGCTAACATCGTCTGGTTCGCTTCTACAAATAACTTAATAAACTAGAGAGCGTGCAAAGCAAAGCGGCAAGGTTTATTTTTAACAAATACTGCACATCTGATTCCCCCACCGAACTAATGGAATAAGCCGGAATGCTAACCCTCCAAAATCGCACCAAACTCGCACAGAAAAGAAAATGATGTTTCAACTTTTTCACAATGCACTTCGTATTGATAGCACCAAATACCTATCTAACCCAGAAACTAGACCCTCACGTCATAAACACCCCCATTTTCTTCAGGAATAACGGTTCAAAACAAACTGCTTTAAGTTTTCCTTTTTTCCGCAGGCGATAAGGGAATGGAATAGTCTGCCTACTTATATAACTACTTGTCATAATCAAGATAAATTCCTATCACTCCTTGAAAACTACCTACGTATTTCCCAAATATAAACTATTTGTAGCGTTCTAACCTTACCGTTTCCTTTGTATAAAGACATTGATTAAATCCTGTATGACAGTTATTCACTACGTGCGTTTCTATCTTGGCACACACTTTGTAACTCCCGTATTAATTGCTTCATTCAATATACATGTTATAATCTACGTGCTTGTTAAATCATTGTATGTGCAACTACACCCTTTTGTAATTACTCCCAATTTAACTTTGTGACATGTTCAACCTTTTTTACACTTGTGTAATATACTTATTACATGTATGCCCATCCTGCTAAAATATCCGTTGGGATTGGCAGTATCTCAGAAAAAAAAAAAAAAAACAGTGGCATAAGGCATGCATTGACAAGTAATGAAACTATGGCATTACAGAATCACATTATACTTATGCTAATAATTCTAGTCATAAGTTGTGTTCAGAAATTGTTATACAGTTAAACCTGCTTATAACGAACCTCCATATAACGAATTCCTGGATATAACGAAGTTCTTCTATTCCCTGCCGTTACTCCATAGAAGCACATGTATTTGAGACCTCTACGTAACGAAGTGGCAGCGGGCGACCCCCTCGAAATAACATATTTTCTCCACCGACAACCTAGAGATTTCGACCCAAATTTTGTCATTTTTGCACAAGCAGCAACCGGAAGCACCTTCTCGGCCGCGACGGAATGCGAAGCAGCGGCGTCGCGCTTGGCGCGCTTGAATTCACTGCGACTGCGAGGCGAGAGCGAGCGCACGTGTACATGCGTGCGAGCGTGCGTGAGGCGGGCCTGCATTCCTCGACCCAGCAATCTTGCCGCCGCGGGCGTGACCTTTCCCCCTTCCTTCATTTAAACCTGATCCCGCCGCTTGCTGCAGCTGGCCTAGCCCGCCAAGCCGGCACTCTCCTTTTCCAGTTGATGTTGCCGAAGAAAAAAAAAACATTTTTTTTCAATGCGCTAGCAGCGCCATTCTTTGGTTACTGCACAAGTCTCTGCGCTTCACTTCACTAACCTGACACTAGGTGGCACTATAGGGCCGTTTATAGTAAAGTCCCTATATAAGAAAAGTACCACCATCCTTTGATCAATGCCGCTTCTCTCTCTCCTGTATCTCCGAGTGGACGATGATAGCGCGCGCTTTCACTGCTTTATATTTTGTTTTTGTTTTTCCGCCTCAGAGCTATGTTGAAAGTCCTCTGCGCAGCCGCAGTCGCCGGCGTGCACCCGGCCTGAAAGCTTCAGAATTGTAGCGATTTGGGCCTGTTGGTTGCACATCGGAAATAGTTTGAAACGCAAATACACAGGCACAAAAGAGCACATGAGACACAGACGAGCGTAAACTACCAACAATGTTTATTGACCACCATATGTGTTTATTCTATGTTCACCATTACCGCTGCACATGCGCACAGTGCCTTCTAAGAAAGGACAGCTCTTTATCGGACAGGTGTACAGAAGGTGTGCTGATACAGGCTGTGCCTAATGAAGATATCTTTTCAGCTTCTATTATCTCACGGGTGAGCCTATGGTCACTTCTACTGACAACAGCACACTTCTCAAAAAGAGGTTTACATTGACAGGAACTGCAGTGCATTGCCAACCAACCATCACGTGCCATTTTCTTTATGTTTAACGCGTGTTCTTTCAATCGTTCATTCAAACATCTCCCCGTCTGCCCTATGTATTGCCACATGTTAGCAGGATACTGTAGACTACATTTGTATTACAGTGAACAAAAGGGTCTTTGTGCTGCTTATTGCAGCCTCTTTGTTTACGAACGTACCTCTGATTGCAGAATTTAATGAGCTTTTGTGGTGCCGAAAACACAACATTAACTTTCGAGTGGCCTGCAATCTTTTTGATATTATGTGACAGCCCATGAATATAAGGGATGACAGCCACTTTCTGATGCGTGTTGGGGGATGAAACCTGTGACCGATTAATCTCCATGCGCAATCTTCGGAGCAAAGATTCTGCAACAGAACACTGCACGTGCAACGAGTATCCAGCTTGTGACAATCGCTCAACCTGGTAGCGAAGACTTGATTGCATCTTATGCGAACACGATTTCCTAACTGCATTCAAAAAACATAAATTGATGATTCCTCTTTTAACCAGTTTAGAATCTGCCGAGGCATAGTGCAAAATCGGCTTATTACTTCGCGGTTCATAGCACCAACAGATTTTGTCCGATCTAAAAACAATCTTTAGTATCAAGAAACTTAAGAGTACTGTTACAAGGCATTTCATGCGTCAATTGTCAGCAGAAATGACCATAGGCTCACCCGTGAGATAATAGAAGCTGAAAAGATATCTTCATTAGGCACAGCCTGTATCAGCACACCTTCTGTACACCTGTCCGATAAAGAGCTGCCCTTTCTTAGAAGGCACTGTGCGCATGTGCAGCGGTAATGGTGAACATAGTATAAACACGTATGGTGGTCAATAAACATTGTTGGTAGTTTGCGCTCGTCTGTGTCTCATGTGCTCTTTTGTGTCTGTGTATTTGCGCTTCAAACTATTTCCGCTGAAAGCTTCAACATGGACTTTCTAGGGGCTCCACCGTCGACTTGCTTTCGCAAGCAAAAAGTAAAGAAAAAACCAAGCGCTTTAGGAGAGGAGACGGCGGAGGAAAGAGTAGATGGCGGTACTTTTTCTATATAGGGACTTTAGTTTATAGTCTGACATAACGCGAGTGCGCGCGCACGCTACGTCACGTTGGCGAAAACGAACCCCTCTATTGACCCTTTTCGCGGAGCAGTTTGTTTTAGAGAAACGAGATGGCGCTCACGGCAGCACGCCATACGTCTCCTCAGCGACCGCGCACGAATACGAAACCATTACCGCTTCTACCTTGTGCGATCAGCTGTCGAAAATGCAACTCAGTTTTCGCTAACGCACTGTGCTCCAATCATGCTAGATTGAATCATGTGGATTGAAGACGTGTGCAGTAGTTGGCTGCAAAAATAGTGACTGGCATGTTAAGGAATGAAATGAAACTGTGTGGCCAAGTTCGCGGACTGCTGCTGCAACTGTCCGAACGTGTTACCGGCACTTCGACATATACGGCTTTCCTCGAGGATACAGAAATTTGCTCATCTGCCAGCATTGTATCGTTAACCTTCAAAGAAAGGGCTTCAGTAACAGAATTGCAGCAAGAGTGAGAACCACTCGTTAAACAATGACAAAGGGAGTAGCGCCGCTTCTTGTCATAGTAAGCTTCGCGCACATTATTTATACGCATCTATCCCAAATGGCAGATAGAAGATAGAACTAACTGATAGAAGTAGACCATATATTTGTAGCGATTCACGAAGTGCAGTCCGAGCTTTTCAGAAAGGTACAATATCACAACAGGCACTAAACATCATCAAAAAGAGCAAGATCTATTACCACTCTTTATGCTGGTTCCCAGCAGACCTAGGCAATATAGAGAAGCCCCCCCCCCCCCCCCGAATCTCAACGAGATGGTTCATAACAGCGCGCGAGAACTGACCCTCCGCGACGCCACCCTCGAGGGTACAAACCATCTCCAAGAGAACAGGGATGCCCTCTCTACATACAACGAGCTCACAAAACATTTCTATCTCAGCCGAAGAGAATTTAGCACCCCACACCCCCCATTAAAAAGGCCACAAGCACTTACTTTAAGACTACTACAAACAACTTATCCCACACCAAGAAATCTACATTTCTACATGGCAGACAAATATCCTAACACACAGTGTGCAGACTGCAATGCAGCACTTGATTTCGAACACATGCTCTGGTCGTGCAACCGAACCAACGAAAATTTAGCCAAGGATCCGGACAGGCTAAAGGCAGCGATTCGCAGCCCGGACCTGACCGAGCAACTATGGGCCGTCCAGCAAGCCCACGACGTGGCCAAAAGGCTCTGCCTGCCGGTCCCAACATGGGAGCGTGCCACTTTGTGAGGCAACTCACAACTTGCAGGACCTAATAAATGTTTTCCTTCCTTCCTTCCCGAATGGCAGGAAAACTTACACCCACTAGTATCGCCGACGTATCAAGAATAAGTGAATGGGCGCACACTTCAATATATATGCGCACTGTATATGCACAATAAATGATGGACTACACCGATGGTGCACGAATGGTCGAAGCTGAATGTTTCGTGACGGTCCACAAGAGTGAGCGAGTTACTAGCTGTAACATACATTTGTTACAAGGTATTACAATGTACAAAACAGCTACGTTTCAAGCCTTGTGTACAGCAAGAACAAATCAATCGGAACTGAGCACACCCGCGTGCGATTCGGCAGAAAATAATCAGACATTGGCCGCACCGAGGAACTTCACCGAGTCAGAAACTGACAAGCCGCTGCTTCAAAATACTTGCCAAATAAATAACAAAGAGCAAAACACACTAATCCTGATTCAGTTCATGAGTGGAATGTTTGGATAGCTTGGTATACATATTTAGCCCCGCTTTTAGAACAAGCACCATAGACGCTGCTTGCCCGTTTAGACATAGCTTAATTAGCTCGGAAAGTGCTTTTGCATGTTCTCTGAAGCTGTTATCAAAGCTTCGTGTCGTCCACCAAGTCACCGTCTACGATATCTCCGAAAACAGAGGTTTTCTAAGCTGCGCCGGCATCATACACTTCCATTGTAAACAGGAGGCAATGGAGGCAGTTTAGGAAAGCAATGGACGCGTCACCACGTGATCAAACATGTCAGCGCCCACGGGATCGCTGCGAAGTGGGTCAATAGTTGAGTGCACCGGTGCAGCCAACGTAACCAGCGGCTTCCGACGCGCCTCGACGGGCCCGGCACTGTATTGGCTCCTGACCCATTCGCGCGTTGGTCGCGCTGACTGCGCCGACCCACAATGCCATTTCGCACGAAGAAATAAAGGAGCCCACACCGCTTCGCCGACGGTCGCAGACAGCGGCTTGCGGGCTTCGGATTGTTCTGCGCATGCTCTGAAGATAACAGTCGACGGCGCGCGCGTCGGAGATGGCGTTTCGGCTGGCGCAGCACAACCGGCGTAGCATGACCGGCCGCAAACAACGCTGGCTCGTGCTCCGATAACGTCGGACTATAAACGGGCCTTATACGACGCTACGACGCCATCGGTAAGCGGTAAGAATCGAGTAGATACAGTAAGCGTTTCTTTTTCGAATTTTCGTGCGGAACCTACATATAACGAATTTGTCAATTTCGTTATATCCAGGTTTAACAGTATATCGTTTAATATTTATACATGTTATGTCTTCTCAATAACTGACCTTTCGTCAGGAAAATATTTCTTGATTGTATCTTTTGTATTAAATCTTTTACAAGGCGTTACATTGCTTTTTCATAGATGTCTATTTGTGCGGTGTAATGCGCACAAAACAAATAAACTCCCTAACGTGTTTAACTGACTGAATCCACTTGTCGCATGGCTCAACCAAGAGACGCCAGACTCTTGGCAGTGCGAGGGGACTCAGGCTGTAAAACTGAATTGTCTCCTACTCTGAGGTTATGCAAATACTCATATAAGCTCGTCACTTCAGTGAACAATCTTTCGAGGTCACATGAAGTTTCCAGTGTAACTGTTATTAAAGGTAATATAAATAATCATACATGGGTGGGGTTCGGAAAGCTGGTCAGGCCCCAGCTCCCCCCCCCCCCCCCCCCCAGAAAAATGAAAACTTTCCGTCTATGCTCGCTCCTATATTCTATCTCCATCAATGACAGCTAAGCGAGATGAACCTACTGCTTAAGTTGAAAATTTTAATTGGTAATTACTTGAGAGGGTGGTGAAAACATAATTACAGGGGTAATTTCTAGAGGTAAAACACAATGTTGGGCATTTTGGACAGTCGCGAGTGGGCGCTCGTAAGCATAGGCGGTAAGTTTTTATTTTTCCGGGGGGGGGGGGACCAGCTTTCCGAAACCTACCCATGTATATATACCCTTTGCTAACAATTTTCTATTTCGCGCTTTATGGCGAAAGCAATTATATCGACACTCCATGCAGATTGTCGCTGTTGTCGTCGCCATGATGTTCCGTATTAAATCCGAAAGCCATATAAATGAGCGACCCATACACTGTGGGTGTGGGAAAAAGCACGTAACAGTGAGCCTAAAAAGATGGCCGCTTGATGGGCATTATCTTCCCACGCGCTCAATATTCGGGTTAGTTGTAGGTCACGTAATCAAATGCGAATGGAGAATGGTCTTCTCCTCTAGCCCTGCCATAACTGTGAATGACTGTGCGCGCAGGCAGACGCTTAGGCGGCCCGCGTGCCATATCTGATTGTTGGTAACCATTGGTGGGCGAGCAGGGATGGCTGCTAACTTCATGCGCGCCGTCTTCCTTGCCGGGCTGTCTTTCCGCGCCTCTGGTGTTGCAGAGTCAAGAGACAGAGGTCATTGCAGATCACTGACAGAGGCCGTCTGTAGTGGACATAAAAATTGGCAGATAATGATGATGAATCTAATTTTCAGAGTTGCGGTGAATCGCGCATCTGTATGAACCGTTCGCCATACAGGGTGTTTCAGCGAACACTTTCAAAAATTTTTAAAGGTTGCCTGTGGCAGATTCTAGTTCATGAGCCGGTCTACTCGAAGAGACGGACATTACTTGCAAAAAAAAAATAGAAATGCATAATAGACTAATTAACAAAATTAACCAATTAAGTTTTTAGCTAATTACCTTATGACCCATGTTGCAATTTACAAATTCTAGCCGTGGAGTTCGGATCCACTTGGAACTAATTCTCAGGCTGACACCAGTGTCGATATATAAGATTCTCTAAAATAGTGTTTGCCTGAGCTCGTTGGTTGCACGTTCTGCTGGAAACCATTTGTGCTAAGATTCTCTAACTTTGCGGAGAAATGCATTGGCAGTCACTTTAACAAAACATTGTTTTATGCATCGAAGCACAAAAGTATGAATAGATATATAAATCATGGGATTTTACGTGCCAAAACCACAATCTGATTATGAGGCACGCCGTAGTGGAGGACTCTGGAATAATTCAGACCAACTGGGGTTCTTTAACGTACAGTATGCGGGTGTTCTAGCATTTCGCCCCCATTGATATGCAGCCGCCGAGGCCGTGATTTGATCCCGCGACCTCATGCTTAGCAGTCCAACACCATAGCCACTAAGCAACTATGGCGAGTAAGCACAAAAGTAACTGGAACGCCAATGCATTTCTCCGCAATGTTCGGGAATTAATATCTCGAAACTGGTGCCATCCTGAGAATTAGTTCCTAGTGCATCCGCCTTGCGAACTCCATGGCTAGAATTTGTAAATTGCAACATGGGCCATAAGTTAATGTTCAAAACCTAATTGGTGAATTTTTGTTAATTAGTCAATTATGCATTTCAATTTTTTGTGCAAGTGATGTCCGCCTCTTCGAGTAGACCAGCTCATGAACTAGAATTGTGCTATCTGCCACAGGCAACCTTTAAAAATTTCTTTAATGTGTTTGCTGAAACACCCCGTATTTATGGTCTCTGCTGCAAGAGACGATGTTTCCATCCCTAATGCATAAATGTTGTAAATAATTAGAAGAGCGTTTCTTGTTTTTCTTTTTTTTTTTTTTGTAGCCAGTCGTTAGCATTGCTTACTGGAAAGAGAATCAATATTGAGACGCATATCACTCACGTGCTTTTCACACACTGTTGATAGAAGACTCTGCCGAAGGGGTCACTGAAGGCTGCAGGTTTTTTTCAGGGTCAAAAAAGCACGCAACGTAATTTGAAGTGAGCTGAACATACATCAACATATTCATTCTCTAGGCATAGGCTATCCATTTAGTTGGCTACCTCCTTCTCTTTAAAAAATATAACAAACTTTGTCCTGTGTATATATTTAAATATATAGTGTCTGTGCATGGTGTTTTCACCGGAAATTTTAAAAAACGTTGAAGGAAGGGAACATTGATGAGGTAGGGCGCCGCTGGTGCTTCTAATGTGCTTGTCCTCCTATTGTCACGATTTGCCAAAATAAATCGAAAGTATGAATTAAAAGTCGTGCATGTCTGCGCCAACAAGGATGCCGTAAGCTTTTAGCCACAAAGTGAAAAGGTAGAGGCAACGCAAAAGAATCCTCAAATTATGTAGGTAAGAGAACTCCGGTAATGACACTTTAGGGAAGGGGTTACGGAAGTGAAAAGGTAGAGGCTAGGGATCGCCGGGGGGGGGGGGGGGGGGGGTGCTCTGCCCCCCCTCCCCCCCCTCCTCGGGAGAACTCTGGAGGGGGCTTGAGCCCCGGAGGCGTATTTTGCTTTCCGCGGATGATTGCACACGCGAGAGAGAAAAAAAGGGAGGGCGAGGAGCATGGCACAAGCTTTTTATCGACGACGACGCTCGAACGCAATCACATGGCTTGTATGAATGCATGCTCCGGAAGCGTGCCTGTATAGTCTAGTGGTTATGATGCTCACTTTGGGATCGGGGGTATGTGGGTTCGAATCCTGCCTCGGCAAGGAAGTTTTTTTTTTTTTTTTTGGTATAACCATTTTCTTTTTTTTTTTGTCCTCTCTGTTTGGCGGCGTGGTCGGTTGTGCCTAGGTCCGACGCGAAGCGGTGGTCGTTGGGGTGTTGTGGAGAGCAGCGATAGCAACAGCCCAAATAAAAAAATACTGCTCCAGTCAGGTAGACTGCTCCCTCCCTGATAGTGAGATATTTGGATCATCAAAACAGTGATGCATTTATTTAGGAATGCCATCGATCCCTTAACAGCAGCCACAGTTGTGCCTAGTCCCCACCAGCCCATCGTGTTCTCCGTTCCACCGGTGCCATCCTCCTCGCCCTCCTTTTTTTTCTCTCTCACGTGTGCAATCATTCGCGGAAAGCAAAATACGCGCCCCGGAGCCCCCCCCGTAGTCGGCGCCTATGCGTAGGATATGCACATGCAGTTTGCTGCGAACGGTGACAGCCCTATTTGGGGTCAGTTCAAAGGAATAACTGCAGAAGATGCAGCAGATACGTTTGCTACAAGGTTTGATGTACCAAACGGAGTTGTAATGGGGACGGAATGCAAAAATACAGCATCCATGATAGCATTGTGCTCATTAAACGATTTGTGATAGTACTGTCTACGTTAAAGAACACCAACTTAATCCGGAGCCCACCACCACAGCACTTCTCATAGCTCCTGGTACTTGTAGCATCTCACACTACATAGACTGCATGTGTGTGCAGACATACAGATACATATACTACACTGTCATTGGTACTGAAGAATATTTGTTCCGGTTTTACACAACGACAAAAATAGATGTTTAGACACCACTGCTGGTCACATCTTCACTATGTAATGCACATTGATGAAAGGCCTGCTCAATTTACTATCTGCAAGGTGATCCCGTGCTTCTGGTAAAGCTGTGGTTAGCACCACTAATTGTTAAGACATGCATGAGAAAAATGTTAACTAGAATTTTCCTATTTCCATGGCAAAGTCAGTTTAAATTTAAATCGAATATGTGTCACATGTTCCAATGGTTGATAAGTTTACCTCCAGTGTGGGTATGTGTGGCTTTAGTAACATCGCTTTCTGTGAAAATTCTGTATTTTGTAACACTAGTATGTGGTCTCACGATTGCAGTGTTGTGGCACAAGGACAATACTCTGCAGGTGGTGCAACCCTCTTTGGCAGGTGGGTTAGAGCTGTCTTTTGGTTGTCTGTCTATATTTCTAAAGTGCACAAGTGCCTTAGCTTAATCTGAACGTTCATGGCCTGCAATCACCTTTTGGGTCACCCCCAAAACTACCTAAATGGCAAAAAAAAAGCTTTGCTTTGTTTCAATCCTTTTTCCTTCATTTACTGAAATGGATCCATAGCAAACACATTCAGGCATTTTGTTTTCCAAATGATGAGCTTGAGCGCATTTTCTTGAATCGGGAATTTGGGACTGTGTTGGGAAGGGAATGCTTCAAGCTCAGGCAATGTTCTGCCAGGCAATGAAACCACAGAATAAATTTTGTAACACTAGCTACAAGGTACAATCAAAACAACTAAATGTTAGTTTGGGCCAGTTGCTAATTGCCAAAGCTTCTCCATTTAATGCGAAATGACAAATGTACAATGGGGGACACACAAACACGAATACACAGGACAGTGTGCTACTGACATCATTAGTTTTATTAAAGAGCAAATGTGCCTTTATGCTTATGCACATTATACCACCACCCCACTGCTGTTGCCATCTACGCATAACCCTAAAAAGAAAGGTGAACTCTTTGTCCAGGAGGTCTATGCCTATGTCCTGTTCATTCATGTTCATGCTGTCTCCTGTTCTTGCTGTTCATTAAATATGCGAGTTCCAGCAAAACAAATACACAGCAACTGTCCTGCAGTGCTTTCATGTCTATACAGGTAGGAAGCACAACATCAAGAATAAGACATTGCTTACACTGTTGCAAGGCTAAAAGAAATCCAACCCAATGAAAGAGCCTCACAGAAAAGCAGTAATGTTACCTATATATATATATATATATATATATATATATATATATATATATTAAATATGCTATGATTATAAGCATAATACAAACAAGTGGACTTGCATGGATGTGAGCAAGGTCCTAAGTGATTTGTACTAGACTCATCAGTGACACCATACATGCTGTAAACATTCAAAGTAAAATGATAATCCATATGAATGTTCATCATAACGGACATTTTGTCATAAAAAGCAAAACTTGAAATTTCTCAATGCTAAATTGTACATAGTGGCAACTTCTCTTGCTTTGCAAAAATGCAACAGTGCTTCAATCTAGACTGAACAAGAAAATGACTTTTTTTTTTGTAGTAGTGACCAATTTTTCACAATTTCCACACCCCAAACAAAATTTAAGTAACATAAGAACATTCTACATGCTGGTACCACTTTTGTAATCATGAGCTTTGCCAAATTTGGAGTTGAAATGCTTCCTCTTGCTTATCATAAAATAATTATTTCTTGCTCCCCACAATGGCCCAGTTTTTTCCTGATAAGTAGCCCTTGCAAGTTGTGGTTCAACTAGCTCAATCACTGAACTGCATTTAAAGAGTGCAGGAACAAAAAGACTGGTTCTGGTTCATACAAAAGCACAGATCCCACTTGTGATCCTGCAGTTAGGAATCAGGCAGCAATACCTGATGTCAAGAGTAGGTGCTTCTGGCACGAGTGCAGTAAGTTTTAAAAAATCTGGTCCCCGATTCACAAGACTTGTCTTACGTAGCAGGGTCTCTCTGTGATCAGCCTGGCAGGTCATCGGTACCAAGATGGTAAAGACAGAATAAATAATGTGTTGGAAAACCAGAATCAGCACTTGCATAAGAAAAGTTTTGCGAATTCGAACTGCAGTACAAAGGTAATACAAAGGTACAAAGACACAGCAAACAATGCACACAACGAAGACTAAATCACCAGAACCACTTGTTACGTTTATATATTTAGTTTATTTACAAGCAGCTACGGCTGAATGGTTCGTTCAGACTAAAAGGGCACATTGGAATCCTGTTGTTCTTACTAATCCTAACCATTGATTTTCGGACTTGAACCAGCTCCTTTGGCAAAAGCCTGCTTGGTGGGATTGTATGTATAAGTCTTCACCACTGGACCTATTCCAGCTTTCTTGAATCGTATCTCGTCTGCCTTAGACCTCTCTTCAATCTCTCGAGCAATGCGAGTGTTTGTGAAGGCTGTAAGTGAAAAAGAAAAAAACAGCTAGATGTAATGTCAATCCTCGAATAATTTCTTTCTCTATAATCACACACAACCACAATAAGTCAGCCTGTACCTACAATGTAATTTCTTCTATCATCTAACAAAATACAGGTATCTGATATTTACTAGTAACAAAACATTGATGACACATTGTCAGTGTTTACAATCACTAAGTGTTAGTGCTTCTGAACTTACTGAGGTCCATTAGGGCATAATCAAGGTATGCCAGCTCTCCAGAGTGGGCTTAAGGGGCCCTGCAACGCCTTCTGGAGGTAGACAATAAACCTGCCTAGTTGCTATGTTATATTATTGTGAGACCAATTATATAGACACTCTAGGCAAATTTTTGCCATTGGCGTGATGTTCAATATCAAGTCCAAGTGCGAGGGAAAGTGTGTGAGGATAAGCCAAGAAGGACAGTGGCTTGATGCGCATCATCTTACCACGCACCCAGTGTTGGAGATCACGTGATCAAGCGCTTGCTAGAGGAGGAGAGCAAGCGCGCCTCCTTCTCTAGCCCGGCCGTAGCTGCGCATGTCTGTCCGCACTGCTGAGTGTATACGCACTCTTATCACTGCGGTGGGTGCAAAGGTAAAGGTGAACCGAGGTGGCTGGTGGCTTCATGCACAATGTCTTTCTGCGTGCCTAGTGTTAGACGTCACACTGAATCGCATAATATATGTTTCGAAAATGCGGTGAAGCAAACGGCAGTTCCAAGCGTTCACTACACGCTGCTGGCGCTCTTCATGGCAGTCTTGTGAGATCGAGTTCCCACGGCCATCAAGTGAGATCTGGTCATGTATTCCTGTGCTCACGTGGCACCAAGCTTAATTTAATTAGGAAGCGAATGTTTACTGCAATTTATCCGGCTGATAAATCTACAAACCTTCATGTAACTGCCTAATACCTTGCTATTGCTATCAATGCTTCACCATTCGGGTGAAACCAACTTTTCGTCATAGACAGCTTAGCCAAATGTCACACACCCATGGGGAGCAATGAACCGGCAGTTTCACCAAAAACGTAGCTTCTTATTCCCTATGTCATTTTGAAGTACACTGTCCTTCAGGATACAGGTTGAAGTAAATCAGTGGCAGTCAGTCATTGGCTGGATTCGTTCAGATGGCATCAATTAGAAGCGTAACGAATCAAGCTAAAACAATCAAGAAAGAGCCTCAAAGCTGTGAAGAAAACAAACCAGATGACCTTTGCAACTCTATGTATTGACCCTTTTCGCGGAGCAGTTTGTTTTATAGAAACGAGATGGCGCTTACGGCGGCGCGCCATACGTCTCCTCAGCGACCGCGCACGAATACGAAACCATTGCCGCTTCTACCTTGCTTCTGTGCTATCAGCTGTCGGAAATGCAACTGAGTTTTCGCTAATGCACTGTGCTCCAATCGTGCTAGATTGAATCATGTGGATTGAAGATGAGTGCAGTAGTTGGGTGCAAAAATAGTGACTGGCATGTTAAGGAATGGAATTAATCTGTGTGGCCAAGTTCGCGGACCGCTGCTGCAACTGTCCGTATGTGTTACCGGCACTTCCAGATGTACGGCTTTCCTCGAGGATACAGAACTTTGCTCATCCGCCAGCATTGTATTGCTAACCTTCAAAGGAAGGGCTTCAGCCCCAGAACGTCGGCAAGGGTGAGTACCACTCGTTAACCAATGACAAATGGAGTAGCGCCGCTTCCTGTCATAGTAAGTTTCGCGCACGTTATCTAGAAAACTTACTCCCACTCTATCGCCGACGTATCAAGAATAAGTGAATGGGCGCACACTTGAATATATGCGCACTATATACGCACAATAAGTGACGGTACTACATCGATAGCGCACGAATGGTCAAAGCAGAATGTTTCGTGACGGCCCACAAGAGTAAGCGAGTTACTCGCGATAATACGCATTTGCTACAAGGTACAGTCGAGCCCGACTACATCGAACCCGTTTATATCAAATTATCCCGTATATCGAACAATTTCTAAACACGGTAAATTTACATTGAGAATATATAGCAAAAGTTACTGTTACATCGAACGAAAATAGCAACGACAACGATATATCAAACTCCATGTGCCTCAAAAGTGCCCCAGCAAGTTGGCTTTCCCTCGCGGTGGCGGGGTAAACTGCCGGCACCTCCCTAAAAAAAGTGGTTTAGACCCAGCTGTGCACGGGCAAACACCCCCCTGCAAAAAATGATGCTGGCCTGCTCGCAGCGCTTACAGCCAATCAGAGGCCGTCGTGCTTTCTCCGAGGCGCGGAGGCGGTACAAGTGAGCGCCATTTTTTCTTTCTTTATGCTTGTGTGCCTGCTGCTGCCTCTTTTCCTCGAGTCCTCATTCAGCGAAGTTTGGAGTGAGCTGGCAGAGTTCCCGGGTGCTATCGACGGATCGACATTCGACGAGTTCGTCAGTGCGGACGATGATGTCGCCATCATGGGCCAGCTACAAGATGAGGACTACGTTGCAGACGTCGTGCCGACCACGAGCCAAAGCGACAGCAATAAGGAAATTGACGATGGCCCGTTGCCTACATCCTCCGAAGTGATTAGTGCACTTGCGTTGGTCCGGCGCTATTGCGTGAATATAGAAGGTTGCGGTCTCAGCTGCTCCGACTCGTTGGACAACGTGGAGGCGTCCGTGCTGTCGCAGGCAGCGAAGTCGTTGAAACAGAAGAAAATCCAGGACTATCTTGTTCCAAAGTAGGGCACGCAAGTAAGCCACCATATTAATAAAGTACTTTTCTTATTAGTATGTGCCTTTGCATCATCAAATTCTATGGCGGGCCTATATCGAATTATGCCATATATCGAACTAACAAACGTTTTTTGGCGAGTTCGATATACCTGGGTTCGAATGTATTGCAATGTGCAGAACAGCTACGATTCAAGCCTTGTGCGCAGCAAGAACAAATCTGTCGGAACTGAGCACACCCGCGAGCGATTAGGCAAAATATAATCAGATAGTGGCCGCACCGAGGAACTTCACTGAGTCAGAAACTGACAAGCCGCTGCTTCAAAATATTTGCCAAATAAAGTACAAAGAGCAAAACACACTAATCCTGATTCAATTCATGAGCGGAATGCTTGGAATACATATTTAGCCCCGCTTTTAGAACAAACACAATATACGCTGCTGTTAATCAGCTCCGAAAGCACTTTTGCATGTCCTCTGAAGCGGTGATCAAAGCTTCATGTCGTTCACCCAGTCACCATCCACGATATCGCCCAAAACAGGTTTTCTAAGCCGCGCCGGCATCATGCACTTCCATTGTAAACAAGGAGGCAACGGAGGCAGTTGAGGCAAGCAATGGACGCGTCACCACGTGATCAAACATGGCAGCGCCCACGGGATCGCCGCGAAAAGGGTCAATAAATTACGCAGTAGCTGGTTTAGCTGCATGATAAAATAAATGCAGCAAAGATACAGCATGACGACTTGCCAATGGGCTAAAAAGGATGTTCCACATCTGCCCAACATGGTTCTGAGTGGCGCTGGCTAACACTCCTAGGGCTACATCTAGTAAACATAAATACCCAAGTTAGTGGACGAATTGATGGCCGTCGCTGTAGCACAATTGGTAGTGCAACGCACGCGTAATGCGGAGGTTGCGGGTTCGGCTCCCGCCGGCGACAAGTTATCTTTTCGTCCACTTTCATTTCCCCTTTTTTCATTATTTTCTACATTCCAATTTCAACTACACTTAATTTCCCCGATGCTTTCCTTGGCTTCGTTGTCTGTTGGCTTTATGTGGTTATGACTAATAAAATCGAGCTCCTCGGCTCCCATTCTTCTTTCGTATTTCATTACGAGGGTCTCGAATCTGGCAGCCTTGATGTCATTAGGTAGCATACGAGGGTTTATTAGCCACGTGCCTGCTCTCTAAGATCACGTGTATCGTGACGCCATCGGGCTAAAAAAGATGTTCCACATCCGCCCACCATGGTTCTGAGTGGCGCTGGCTAACACTCCTAGGGCTAGATCTAGTAAACATAAATACCCAAGTTAGTGGACGAATTGATGGCCGTCGGTGTAGCACAATTGGTAGTGCAACGCACGCGTAATGCGGAGGTTGCGGGTTCGGCTCCCGCCGGTGACAAGTTATCTTTTCGTCCACTTTCATTTCCCCTTTCTTCATTATTTTATACATTCCAATTTCAACTACACTTAATTTCCCCGATGCTTTCCTTGGCTTCATTGTCTGTTGGCTTTATGTGGTTAAGAACACAGCAAAGTATTTATAGTGTTGAGCCTTGCTATGAACAAAGACAGCCAATGAGTGTACAATTAGCACATATTTCTCAGTTTCAGTGTCTCACTTAAGAGAATTTTTGAGCACTTTCAGAGATCACTAGCCACAGATAATTTTTGAGCACTTTCAGAGATCATTAA
Organism: Dermacentor silvarum; assembly: GCF_013339745.2. Classification (NCBI taxonomy): domain Eukaryota; kingdom Metazoa; phylum Arthropoda; class Arachnida; order Ixodida; family Ixodidae; genus Dermacentor; species Dermacentor silvarum. Next base: position 74,378,356 of record NC_051154.1, on the reverse strand, counting down.
CCACAGATAAATGCAATAGAGCAATATGTAACAAGCACATGCACACTTGTGGAAAAGAGGAAGGAAGCTCATGCTCACTCACATTCTTTGACACCTTCTACAAATCCCTTTTTCGAAAGGGTCAGTTCACTCTTCTTGTGTTTGACCAATGCTGGTATGTTTAAACGCTTCCGCACTGCTTCAATGCGAAGCACACCCACTTGACACAGGGTAAACACGTTGCTTGTGACCCAGTAACACAGAAGAGCCTGCATTTATTATTAAGAATTGCATTGCAGTAACCAACCCCATATGAAGGCATACGGTAGAGGAAGACAAAGGCTTTAAATCAATTAAACTAGCAAAATGCCTAATGACCTTTTGAAAACACTGCAATATAGATTGTTAGTTTATTGGTGGCGCATTACTTGTGTTGGTGCGAACAAGAAGTTTTGTGACAATCACTCAGTAACCATTTAATTAACAAATTCACAAGTAAATACACTTCAAGTTAATTGAAGGCACAAATTACAATTGTGGAATTGAAGTCAGTCATTGCTCAAGGGATGCCCACTTAAGGACTACTGAGACTACTATGAGTTCTAAGATATTTGTCCCCAAAGTCGGCCACAAACCACACTGGTGTTCTACACAGTCTTGTGCCACAGTGTTTAAAAAAAGCTTTCTGAGAAAATGTGAAACGGCAACACACTTTCCTGCAAGTTTACTGATGGATATCTCATAATTGGTCCTAGGGTCGAGATACCAAGAAGACATGTCTTAAGCACCGACAGGCTCATCACTATGAGCATTATCAGAGCTTGGAGCTGATACTGTACACTAAAATTACCATGACAAGCCATGTGCCAAAAGGCATCTTCAGAAGTGACAGTTTGTCTTTAAAAAATGGTGGCTAATTGGTAGAAAACACACTGAATTTAAAGCAGCATAAACATTGACGTTCGCGACACTCGTAGTGAGAACAACTCTTGCTAACTAAATGAAACCACTGTACATTAACCCTTTGAGCGTCACCGCTGTACAAGTATGGCAGTAGGAAATAATCTCAAGTGGTCACGGCCGTATATGTATGATGGCAACCAAGCATTAAAAAAATATTTGCTTTTTCCAGAATGAAGCACTGCCTAGGGTTGCTTTGATGACTGGCACTGTGGTAGCTGGCACTGTGGTAGTATGGGAGTATTCCCACTAGCGCCTGGTCTACTGCCACATGCTCACGCCCATGCTTGCACTCTTTAAATTTTTAATTCTTGCACGAATCGTTTCGAGTTATGGGCGTCAGGAAAACTGATTTCTATCTGGTTTCTTATCATTGAAAGTTACTATAGAATGCTAGCCCACATGGCTCTCCCATAGGGGCGCAATTACTTTCTTTACGGGCAGGTGCTCGCGAAACATGATACTGCCGTGCGTGCATCTCTTTGAGACACAAAAGAACTAATTGAATCTCACCTAGTGATCTAACAACTGATTACTGCAACTTTCTCCCTCGCTTCGTTCTTCTGATGGGTGCATACCACTGAGTTTGCTTCCGGGTGCTCACATGGCATGCCTCACATATGCTAAGGGTGCACATCCCATGGAGCCGTATTCTCCAAGGATAAACTTTATTTTCCATTCTTCTGGCCATTCATCATTGGTTTGGACATAGCTCAAAGGCTGCTACATCGCTGTCTTTGCTGGGATCACACCCTCGGCATGACACAACAAAAGTGGGAAATGAAATGGAATGTTTCAAAATCTGTGCCCTAGTTTTGTCAAACATATATATAAAACTTAAAAACAGGTTGTGTGAATTTTATTACACTTGTAAAAAATAAATTATGCTAGTTTATCCATGTATTCAGCAATAAATCATGTATAAAACTGCACATTAAAAAAAGCTTTTGCCGCTTTACTGTCACCAAACATTTATTTGCTTGTTTGTTCTCCAAATAAATCACTATAAAATTTAAGTCAGCCATCAAAATGTGATCCTGAAGGGGGGGGACGCATTTCAAGAAAAAATGCCTCAGGGAAGTAATAACACCAATACATTCTCATTTCCCATGTTCAGCTAGATACAGTATAGACCACTTATAACGTAACCGCTTATAGTGCAGGACTGGATGTAGTGCGGTCTTTTCAGACTCCCGTTAATTTTCCCATAGCATTCCATGTATACACGTATCGCTTATAGTGCAGTTGCGGGAAACGAAATACCGGTTACAGTGCGGCTGCGTGGGAGTACGGAAGTCAGCGGAGACAGCGAACGCTCCCCTCAAACGGGCGCCCCAAGGAGTGCTCGAGGAAGAAAGAGAGACGAAGTGGAGGAGAAGGGCACGTGGTGCAAACGAACAGCCAGTAAGGCTGAAACCAGAATTTTGAGTGCGAGTTGTGAAATATCACGGCGCGCATAGCGAGCGAGGGCCACGAAACTGCCAACGCCGGCCAACGCTCACTTCACAATAACGGCAGTAAAAGAAACTTCAGGGAACAAGCGGCACCGGCACGGCACGGCGAAGGCCGCACGCGGAGACCGTGGAATGTGAGGGAGGAGGGCGGCAGGGAAGCGGATTTCGCCTCGGCAACTCCGCCGTTTCGGTGGCTCCCCTCGCCCTCCCTTGTAGCTCCCTCACTTACGACTTTCACCGTGCGCGCTCGCCGCCGCTACAAACGGCCCGGCACCAGCTCCCCGAAGTTTAGTTTTCTGTCGTTATCGGGAAGCGGGCATTTGCCGGCGTGGGCAGTTTCGTTGGCCGGCCTGGGACAGCGCCGCTGCTTCCCTCTGCACCGTAGCCGCAGCGTGCAAGGTCAACACGTGACTAGAAAGTAGAGGAAGCATAAAGGAGAAAGAAGGGTTTTTCTACGCATGGCTACGCTAGCGTGGCTGAGATGTCGGCACTAGAGTGTACTAGAATATCTAGTACACTCTAGTCGGCACATACAGGCATGTTCCGGCGCAACGCAGAATCGGCGACCTTGCCATTTGAGAGAGGGTGAAATTTCTGCCGCATTTTTTTTTCTTTCTTTTTTTTTTGCTCTGTTCGCGCGTGACATTGAGGGGTCTCTCCTAAGCTTTTACTCTATGGCGGTGCCGGAGCAATGCCTGGTCGTAGGCGCCGCCGCGTGATTTGGTTCGAATTAACGAGATTCGACTGTAAATTGAATGCAAACGTTTTAGCCGCATTCCTCGACTGTCGCATACGCGTGGCGGCTGGGTGCACATGTTTTGCATATGTGCGCGCCTTGAAAATTGTTGCTTTGGTTATAGTGCGGTACCGCTTATAGTGCGGATATTTGCGACTCCGGCAACTTACGTTATAAGCAGTCTACACTGTAGTTGCAAACACAGGAGAATACAGAATCAAGAGCAAAGATCCCAAAATTACAAGCATACCGATGGAAAGTTCATGGTGATTGGGAAAATAACCACTGGCAGGCACCGGAAAACATATCGTGTCCACTGCAGATTGTCAGCTCGGACACCACTTTCTGCACCAAGCTGAAAGATAATGGCACGTAAGACTCTGCAATAGCGGTATACACACTGTTTTCTGAGATACTTCAAAATATAGAATAGAGGTAAGGTCAGAGAAAACTAGTTTTATGTTTGGCTAAGAGCAATAAATCTCTTGAGTACAAAACAGCGTCAAAACTTGCACGCAAAACTTTCTAATTGCACACAACAAAATAGAACTAACCTAGACACTCGAGTACCTTGTCCTTGTGGCACTCTTTTAAAGGGCCCCTTACCAGGTCTGGCCATTTTGAGCTGACAAGCGCAGTGCATACAATGTGCGCTAACGACCGTGTCTGCTAAGTATTACAGACACCACTATGTGCCACGGAAGCAGGTCAAATTTAAAACTAAACGCAGTTTGCCCTTCTCCTCACGGGTGCTGCGCTGCCAGCCGGAGAGTCAACGTATATCACACAAGTGCACCTACGTAAATCGCAGTGCTGTGACGTCGCTCATAGTGACACGTGGTTTCGAGAATTATTCAAGGTAACATCACTTGCTTAATCTGGTGCTTCAATAGACAAATGAAAGTTTACAGAAATAATAAAACATACAAACTGAATGTCTGCGTATTTTTGTTTTAATTAGCACCGCAGCAAGAGAGACGTACTTCCGTTTTGTCTGCTTGTTCCCACGTCGTGCAGTCACACGCGCTGACAACGAAATTATGTCATTCTGAAATTATGTCAACGAAATTGTGTCTATGTTCCAGCGCACGATCATGCTCTGTGATCCGCTTGCATCTGCCTCAGGGTTCATGCAGCACTGACTTATACTGCTAGTCGGGTGTTCTCGTGCGCAAAATCGTGCGCAGCGCGATTCAAGACAAGCGCAACAGCTTGCGCTCGAGGCCGTCACCGGAAGTGTGCTGCACAGCAAAAAATGCGAGAAATAAAAAAGAAAGAGGCATGCCCGTGAAGTATGCTTCACGCGATTTTCCAGCTTCGGCATGGGAAAATGCAGGAAAGGAATTTTGCTTGCGGAGGCTAGATGGCGCAAGGGCAGAGAGTGTCTCTCTTGGCAGTGACGCTCGCCTTTTGAAAGCATGGTTTCGCGGCACTGAAATACATGTATTTATATCTCGGCTATTAATGAACCAATTTGAAAAATTATTGCGGTAGGACGCTCCCTAGAGGGCACGTAACAACTTCCAACATATAAACAAAATTTGCTATGTGGCCTGGTGAGGGGCCCTTTAAGAATGTTGAGTGGTGGCTAAGCAAAAGTGCAGTTCATCAGGGAAATTACTGAGACACGTGACTGCCAAGCTTACAAAAAAGTGCTTTTGGGCTAGCTGGTTTGACGTAGTGCTATTTTCCAGAGCAACACTGGGACAACCAAATGTACCAAATACATAGTGCTCTGTCTTGCCTTGTCCATCTGGCTGTCCCGTTCTTCCACTGGGGAAATGTGTGTGAGAACCTTCATTTATGTCGTCAAACCTTAACAGAAATATTTGCCCCAGCTTAAAGATCTTGTGGTATGAAAAGCAGAAGTATGACTGACAGCAAACTACATAATCATTAAACAGGATAAACACCAGCCAAGGTTTTAAAATCTTTACGTCTAGGCCTTAACACGGGAGCCTTGGTTAAAATCGGAATGAAACTAAACACACCGTAAACAAGGCTTACATGCTGGGCTGAAACATCAAATTTATCATTTTTAATCTTGGTTGAGGTCTGTCCTGTTTCATCATCATTCTTAATGACAAGACGAGGTTCCGTCAGACTATCGACAATGAAACTGCATACTGACTGTTGCGACATTACATCTGCTTTGATTGTGAAGTCAAGTATACATATAACAAACCTGACTGTCACATGAATTTACAGTCAGACCTCGTTATAATTAAATGGGACATAATGAAATAATTAATATAATGAAGTAAGTGAAATTCCCTTTTAAATCCTCTGAGAGGTCCATGCATTTGAAGCCTTGTTTTAATAAAGTAAAATTGTCTAGCCAATGGATATAACGAACTAGATTTGTCTCCGAAACCAAAAAAATACCTGATCCCTGCATGCCAAATATATTGCTTTCCACGGTGTTAAGCACACATTCGGTGCAGAAGTTCAAAACTCTCATGCCCAGGCATTAAATATGCCATCAAGCAACACTGGACTTTTTCCAGGCACCACTGTGTGTGGCTGAGCGTAAGCAGCGGATCATTATCATCATCGCACTTCTGTCTCTCACAGTGGTGCTATGCAGGCTGGTACAGCTGGGTGTGGCCCCCCAGGTTGCACTGGTGCGTTGCCATTTTGCCAGTTTAACTATGCTATAGACGAGCCAAGTGTAAAGCCGAAAAGAAAGGCCATCACATTGGAACAGAAGGCAGCTATCGTAAAGGCAGTCGCGTCAGGTGCTAAGTCGTGTGTTGCAAAAGCTGGAGATTCCTTTACTGTTTTATTAAACTTTCATCACATATGTGGCCGTGTAGCGGTTCCGTGGAATGCAAAGCCATCTCCTTCGATGCTTGTTTAAAGTTGTGCACATCATAGGGAATATAGTGCAGTAAAGTGCAACAATGGATATAACGAAGTAATGGATATAACAGGATATAACAAAGTAATTTTGGCTCCCCCTTCAACTTTGTTACAACAAAGTTTTACTGTATGTTTTATATTTAAATGTTTGCAATAAGTGGACTTTCATCAAGAGCTGCAATATATTGTGGAAAGAAAAATCAATAATGCAATGTTTCTTTTTTTTTCCTTTTTTTTTTGTTTGTAATGCTAACCTGGAAGCTACATTTTCAAATTCAGTGAAGTAGACAGCTGTTCATCTATGAGGGCTCTGCTGCAGACCATTCATTATGTAGGTGTTGTAGTGCCTGTAGTCAGTTAATGTAATTCAGCGTCCTCAGCTAGACTATTTTAAGTGGAAGACATCACTTCTGCAGCAAATGAGGCTGTACAGCTCCACGAAATTTTTCGCGGAGCCTATTAGAGATATTCGAAATTGAAAATTGAACTCGAAATATTCAGTATTCTATTCTATATTGGACGGCTGTTTTTCTTAAACACTAGATTAAAAAATCTTGTTATTTGAATGCCGTTATAAATTTCTACTGTTTTCCCCCTACTTAATACAGATGTCAGTAAAAGGAAACGCTACGAAAAGGAAGGGCGTCTGATGCAACGCACCATGTGCTGCACACTCTTGCAATGACACAGCATCTTTATGTGTATGGCTGCTGCAGCTGTACAACATTAAACTTCATTGATATTCGTGTAAAAACACCGATTTCTATCTACCATATGCCAGGGAGCCCATTTCTTCCACCTCCCTAAAAGCCGGCACATGGGCCATGCAGACAAGTCAATGGCACTGTGTAGCATTTCTCCATAGGGCAGGATAAAGATTACTGTGCTTGTCTCTTTTTCTATCTCTCTCGCCCTTCCACTCTCTTTTTATCCCCCTACTCCTTCCCCTCGTGCAGGGTAGCCAGCCAGACCTACCTCCGGTTAAACTCCCTACCTTTCTATGCATCCTTTCTCTCTCTCTCTGTGCTGAACCGGTTCGCAAGCTGTTATAAATTTGTATTTTTTTGAACTGGAACTGAACCAGAATGAAATCAGAGTGCGCTGAATCTGAACCAAACCGAACCAGTACTTTTTTCTTTTCGACACCCTGCTTATGCTTAGGAGAATTCTGTAGCCACTGAGTTACCACAGCTACGGGTAATTGATGCTTGTACAAGTGGGATTAGAAGTCGGCTAAACTGTATTGGTACATTAAGTGGTATACAATTAATAAACCAGTAAGCAGTCAGTGCTGTGTTTGTATTTCCCCTTGCACTTGTCTTACACACTGTACCTACAATGAAATCTCCGTGACTGTTTCTGCCAGCCATGACCCTCTTTTCCGTGGTCTAAAAATAATTATCACTAACTACCGATCCCTTCCTCGACTGTTTCTGCCAGCCATGATCCTCTTTTCCATGGTCTAAAAATAATTATCACTAACTACCGATCTCTTCCTCGAGGGCTAACAGAGGTTGATTAAATAAATGAGACTGATTAAATGGGTATTGCAGTGGAAGATTATTATAAGTAGAGTCACTCTAACACCTCATAGTATAAGCCATCAAGATAGTTTTGACACTAAACCAGAGGTTTATGACCGCATTAATAAATTTCACAAATGTAAACATCAATAGATTAACCTGTATTGATTAACTTATTACACACCAGAGCATTTGGGCAACTTACGCCATTGATAAAAGCTTAACTAAAGGTCCTACAGAAAAGCACTGCCATGTGTTGTGACAACCCACTCACTGTTTACTATGGCCTAGCTTGGCCTTGATTGATTCAGGACTATTGCAAACATTCCTGCAGCAGAATAACTGCTCTGCTGTTACTACAGCCTTTTCTACAAGAGCAAAGTGCCATTCTGGAATGAGACCACTGCTACAAAGGGGGGAGTCATAAGTGCACAGATAAAAATTTTCAAGTGTTGCCATAGGCCTAGAACATCAGGCACTAGAACACCAGTGTATTTATTGAAACAATGCTTATTCCCATGCCTGTAACATGCTCCATAATTTTTTTGCTTTCATAGTGCAATAACCAGCTCACCTCAAGAGTGCAGAAGAGTGAAACACTGGTGATTAATGGCAGGATGTAGAAAGGATCTGGCACAGTGAGATCAGTAAACCACAACATGCCACCATATTTAAAGCTTTCCACAGGCAAGTTGGCCATTCCACGCAAGGCAAAGAAGAAGCTGATGAACACTGGAGCCTGCAAGAAAAGTTACGAGAAGTGAATCAAGGCTTCTTGATTAAGGGAAGCAATTGCATGCATTGATACATATGGTTGAAAAACACATAAAAATGCCAAGGTAATGAAGTGGTGACACATACCTGAGCGAATGGTATGATCATGCTCTTCAAGGGGTTTACATTTTTCTCTTTCATGAAATCATCAGCTCATTAGCAATACGGGCAGCTAAAAGGAATAAAAAGTCACCCATCATAAATATCAATTTGAAAAACAAGTCAGAATGTTAAAAAGGAGACAGAGAAACAACTATTTCCCCGAACATCTGAACTCCTGCTGATTACTATAGCAGTAGGCTCTCTCGAATAACGGTGCTATCTTCTCAAAACAACTTTGCAATGCATACAATGTTGGCTTCATCTACACAAGATTGCCTACTGTGGCCTCTGAAGTATACGCACAGATGACCCCCGCTCCCAAAGCCTGCATGGCACACAATACCTCCCACATGTTGCCAAGCATGAATGTTGTGCAATAGCTCGGGGGTTTGCACATCCAGTTCCCAACTGTATTGTGACAGGAGCACGAATTTGATTTTCAATGATGATGAAGTTTGTTTTACCTTCTTCATCAACAACATGACAAGGACGGCTGCAACGTGATGCCAACACCTTAGCAGAAGGATGGATACAGCAACTCAGTTTGAAGTTCTTAATTTCTGCCACAGTAAATTTAATACACATGCATGCATACACACACATGCACATACTAAACAGTTGGCAAGATTATGACAAACGTACTGAGTTGTTAGGGTAGGGTCTTCTGATCATTAAGTGACACATTTAAGCGCTCCACATAAAACGTGTATTGATTAATAAGGTTTCAAAAATGTGCATCGCTACCGATCACAGCAGCGCTGCTACCATGAGTTTTCAGCTGATCCATCCAAACTGAACACTTTAGGCCCACTGACGACATTTGTGCAAGCTATTTAATTGGCTAGCCAGGTCATGTCATCGATAATTTTTCCAACTTTATGGAGAAACAAATGTTGTTCGTATAGCTGGAATGTTGGTTAATTGTTTCTATAAAAAATAAGTAACAGAATGAGAATACACAATGACAATTTATCAATACACTCAAGCACTTCCAGTATGCAGCAAGTGCCATGTGCTTGTATAAACGTGAGCTGCGCAGTCAGTGTTGGTCTCGAGCATTCTTTTCGCGAGCACCATGGCTCCACTTTTGCTAGGTTTGACCTGCAAATGTAGCAATAGGCGACATCGTGTCCCTCTGCAAGGCAACATGCGAGCAAAGGGCTGCAGTGCATCGGGCTGTCGGTATCTGACTGGCACCAGCATCTACACGTTTGCAGCCATCACTTTACGCTGAAGGATAACAACCACAATAGAGTTTACCGTGACCAGGTATTCAGGTAAACGCAAGCACAAGTGGACTGGGAGTTTCATGGGATGAGCAGAGGCGCAAGTGCGAACAGCCTGCACGGTGCAGCCACCTGGTGGCACAGAGATAATATAGCAGTAACCAAGTGTATTCTACTTTACTGCTGTATAAATTTTCGGCAGGAGCGTAATTGTGAACACGTCTTTTGAAATGTTTAAAATGTTTTACACTTGGTTACAGCAATATTAGCTCTGTGTTGGTTGTTAAGCTCTGCGCCACCAGGTGGCTGGACTGTGCAGGCCAGTCAGGCCGCTAACGTATGTCTACGCTAAAGCTCCTTCATCACAGTGGTACAATTATGGAAGGGCTTTAGTTAATGCCTCTGCCCATTCGTCAAAATCCCAGCTCACCTGTGGTTACTGGAATACCGACACACTCGGAGCTACGACAGAACGCTCACAATGCGCGCTGCTTGGATAGCTCTTTGTAGGGGATCGACAGCCCAGCGCAGAGAGGTTGGAGAAGCTCCAAGACAACCGGAAGTAGACGACACGGCGTCACATCATGACACAGAGCCATGAAGGCAGAGCTTAGCCAGATCACTTGATGAACAAGTTGAGGAGAAAGGCATGGTTAGGGAGGAGGATAACTTGTAATTGTCCGTAGCTCTTTTAATATGAGACGCTTCACTAAATTGCAGTGTGAATGTTTACTGTAGCTGCACCCTACACATCTACAAGATTGTCCGAACTGTTTCAGGGACCCTTATACTGACATGACAATTTCAATTTGTAAAGCTCTTTATTATTTTAAAGAAAGTCCAACTTTGAAAAGCTAGAAAAAATTTATGCAGATCACATGAACTGTGGGAATCGGC
>NC_051154.1:74344017-74367743 GCF_013339745.2 Dermacentor silvarum | reverse complement strand
CACACACACACACGCAGGCACACACACACACACAGCCACACACTCACACACACCACACACACACTCACACACACACACACACACACCCACACACACCCACACACACACAACACACACACGCCCACACACAACGAAACACACACACACACGAACACACACAACACCCCCACCCCCACACACACACACCACGCAGGCACCCCCCCCCCACACCACACACACCACTTCACACACACCACACACCCACACACACACACACACACACACACACACACCACACACACACACCACACACACACACACCCACACACCACACACACACACCACACACACACACACACACACACACACACACACACTTAATTCGACACGCCTGCCCTGACGCAGACTACGCGAACGGGAGCGAGTGCCAAAATATCACGATGTTTTCTGCTTCCACGTGATTAGCATTTGCCTCATGACGTCACAACACATATACACCTCCTGGGAAATGGAACTGGCCGAAGCTATTGTAATAAACACGGAGGAGGAACGCGGGTTACGAGTTTCAAGCTATGGCCGTCTTGCCTGACGCATTGTCGCAAGCCGCCTAGCACTGGTGCGCCTACTCTGTACAGCCGCGCTAAGCCACACCAATCACAGTCGCCGCCGGAGTAGAACGCCCCAGCTGACTTGTGCGCGCGAGATCGAGCCACCATGCTTCTCGGCTCACCCTCGCACGCGCAGACGCGATGTTATCGCACTTGGACTTTATACGGAACATCATAGCGACGCCGACAGCGGAAATTCGCCTGGAGTGTGTATATAATTGCTATTGCAATCAAATTTAAGGGATTAAATCGAAAATATGCTGCCCAACAGTAGGTAAACGTAACTTGGAAATGATTGAACAGTTGCCCAATTGGGGGAAATTTGAGTTAGCCGTGAGCTAAAGCTTCGTCCTAAGGCTGGGTGCAATCAATAACAGCATGCAACTGTCCTAGAACTGCGTGCAAAGGGACTGCATGCAATGACCACACGCAAACAGTACTTTATCTTGCCAGTACGTTGAACCAAGCGTGCAGTGAAAGCCTTCCATTATGCCTTTCAAGACTTTTCCAGGCAGCATTTTTAAGCATGGCACACTCGCACTGCATCCAGGCACCACATGCAAAAGATAGCTCTGGCTACATGTCTTGGCCAAATGATGAGGTTGCAAGCAACGTGATCAGTGAATAACAAGTGTTTCTCATCTTTCAGGTTAGGCCATCCATTCTTTTGGTACCAAGGAATACACTAAAGGATGTTTTGCCGCAAAGATGGACTCTGGTATCAAGCAATACCCTACAGAATGATTTGCAGCAAAAACTGTCTGTTTGTTGCTTACAACGCACATAACCAAAAACAGAAAGAGCAAATAAAATTCTTTGTTAACACATAAAAAAAGGCCTCATGATTTTGAAAAAAAAAAAACATGGGACCACACCTTGTCAAAACTCTCTGGCACAGCATTTATTTTACAGAGCCAAGCAGTCTATCACTCACTCTTAAATAGCATGGAAGGAGGCGAACTGCCAACAGGCCAGAACCACCGAACGTTTCTGCTGTCCTGTTGGCAAACTGTTATGTACAAGACCAACAACAGATCAGAAGAAAAATGCTATCCACAAAACAAGGACATGTGAGAAGGTGAACAGAACAATGGCTGCCGATGCATTCAAGCAAAACAGCACAAGTGCTCCACATTTGTTTCACATTCAATGATTCAAAAAAAGAAAAGTAAAGCTAGTATTCTTGCTCCTGATGGGGAAAGTGGGGGAGGCCGGGGGGAATAGGTGAAAATCAGAGCTGCTGAGCCGTGCTCCCTCAAGGGCTGCAGAAGATAGCGCCAACCTTTCCCTTTCCCTCAAGAACCACTTATCATCATCATCAACACAAAAGGGACTCCTGTTGTTCCAAGTGAGCTAGAATTTAGAACATGTGTCAGCAACTGGTTCAACACACATGGGCATATTCTGCGTGCTCTGTAACACGATTTACACACTCTCGAAAGCTGTGCGTAGCAGCAGATGCGGGGCTCTGTGACAGTTCGCAAAGGTCAAGGTGTCCCCATATGCACTTTGCAGCACTACAGTGCAGAAAGCTAAAAATGAGTGAACTCAGGCGAAAGTGACTATCAGCCATCAGAAAGGTCATCAGTGGGAATTTTTTTTACCTTACCTCACAGTCAAATCCCGCCATTCATTCCTGCAGGATCTAATTGAGAGGGGGGGGGGGGGTCATGCCTTGAGCCAACCATAGCAGGCAAAATGGCGGATTCAACATTGCCATTATGTCCAGAAAAGGGTCACAGGAATAATTTTTAAAAGTTACAGCAATGTGAAGAGCGTCATGACATGCGGCTGCCATGATGACCATAGACCACCAGCCCACTGGGCATGGTACGCTCATTTCTTCTGCTTCTCCAGCAGGAAAGTATCCCATGTAAAAAAGAAAAACATCGGTGCACAAGCTTGAATTAAACTCGTGTGCCTGTAATTTGTGTGAGCCACAGCAACAGATGGACAATTTATAAGTCTGTGTTGGCTGTACCCAAGTGTTGCTAGACCCAAGTCCAGGAAGGATCGAGGTGCCAGCCTGACACAATGCCACTGCCACAGAGCCGGCGATGATAGGATTTAGAAGTTGCACCTCAAGTGGACGCCATGAAGAGAAGGCATTCATAGGTGGACAATGTGGTCGCTGCACTCAAGGACTCGCGCAGCTTGAAAGGCAGAGGTCTAGGCCAGCCATATGCGACGCCATGATCTTGTTCACGATGGTCTGATGCAATGTACCAAGTTGAGCCGTCCACTTGTCCAGCGCATTGTACCGGGCGGCACCTTGTCCCTTGCTGTCCAATTCGAGAACCTGATTCACCTGGTCGATGCGACCCTGGATCATGCTGCTCCGAAGCAAAGCAACAATTGGAATGGCATTATGAGAAAATGTGGTATGAAACAAAGGTAAGAAATGAAATGCAATAATTTTCTATACTTTACTATTTATTTATATGAATATTCTTGTTTCTGCTCCTTCCCTCTATAATGTTCTACATATACATGTACCTTCAGGATGTTTAAAAGTAAATAAGTACATGAATACACATCTCCTGATAGCATCTAAGAAGCAAGAAATAATTTCTTTAGTTGTGGTGAACTGCAATCAACAAAATTAATTCAGATGCTGATCATACAGCCGGCAACAAAAACTAATGCTCAAAATATCTGCAATGCAAACGAGAACATGTGATGACAATTACTGCCTTCTTCAACACCAAAGTACTGAAAAGCATAAAGACCTAAGTGCTTTGATGTATAACATAATGTCCCTGAAGTAAATGAATTTTCTCATAAAAGAATGCCAGCACATCGTAAAGTTGACAGTGTCAAGAGATTATGGTTAATGATATATTGTAGCGCGAAGCCACAATTACAAAGAAGAGACGCAGACACATTTCACAGGCGCTACTAACAACTTTATTCGAAAGACAGCGAGATACAGTATACGGTAGAACCTCGCTGATACAATTTCCCGGCTCCTACGTTCGCAATCGCGAAAAATAAACATAAGCCCATAGAGGAATGTGTTAATATGTTCCGGTTAATACGTTCCCGGAAAATACGATTATTCGGCAGCAACGTTCAGCATTGAGGCAAACTGCGGTCGTATGATACGTTCTGCAGAGAAAAATTATCATTCAGGTGGACAAAAAGACCATTCTCATGCGTTTGTGAAGCGCTAAGCGGCAGGCAGCGGCCGCGCGGCTTCTCTGCAGTGCTGAATTCCCCTTCCCCTCCGCGACTTCTATGCATTGCTCGTTCGCCTGAAGTGACGAAGCACGGCAGCAGCGGCGAGCGAATTGACCGTTGCGTTACCTCGCCCCTCGCAGGGACTAATCCTTTGGTGATAGCCGGGGACTATAATGCCCCGCACTACACGTGGGGCTACATGTAAAACACGGTCAAGGGAAAGGAGTTATGGCAGAATACTACAGGCTTAGACCTTACGCTCGTCACTGATAAGTCTTTTCCGACCAGATTGGGAACATCTTCGTACAGGGACTCGACTACGGATCTAACGTTCGTCAAGAATTTGTCCAAGGCGGAATGGACTAATGCTTCTGTTGATCTTGGCAGCGATCATTATATCCTTGCTGCACACTTTCAGACAACCCCCAAGAGGCAGGATGAGTTCTTCACGGATTGGGATAAGTTCCGCAAGATAACGAATGAGTGCCCACCTCCAACCACCAGACTGAACCTTGAGGAGTGGTGGACCAGATCAAGGAAGATATCTAGAGTAACACTCACCACATATGCAAGGACCTTCCTGTGGAAAACATGGATAGTCGCCTCGCCCATCTACTAGAGGCTAAGCAGTCACTCCTCAAACGAGCAACACAGCAATGCCATACGAAGTAAGGTGAGCGGCTTTGGTAGCAATATGAATTGTAGTAAACATGAGCTGATTAAGTAAGCAGGTGTGCTGCGGCGTAAGTAGACCGACATGAAGAGAGACTCGATGACCAGGAGAAGGCGCGTGTGAAACGGTGGTGTTGATAAGAAGCGCTTCCCCTGGGCAGCGCGTGGGAAGGGACACACCTGTAGCTCTGCACTGCCGATCCGGACAGCATTGCATGTGTAGCGTGCGTTGGAAAATGAGGCCCGACTATTACTAACTGAATGAACAAGCGTGGTGTGAGCGTGCACAAACAAACACGAATAGATCACACTGAATGACTGCAGACAACGACTGTCAAAACGCTGGCAGCAAGCATACGCCGCAGCGGGCGAAGGTACGTGCGGTCTATCGCTTCAACGGAAACTGAGCGGCGAATGCACAGCGCATTAAGGTCAGAGCCGTGTTGAGATAAGAGACTGTGCGGGCGAGCGACGAGCGCGGTTTTTGGCAGAGTAGAAGTGCGCCCCCCCCCCCCCCCCGCTCCCTCCGGCGCTGGCTTCCCGCTTCCTTGCTTGCGCGTGGGAGATTGAGTGCGTTCGCTCTCCGTGATAGCGCGCGTCCCTGCACGCTTCCGCTCGGGCATACGGCGCGCGGCGAAGATTTTATCTATAGGGAACCTCACGGCGACGGCGACGCCGACGGCAGAAATCCGGTTGAAGTGTCCATATAATTGCTATCGCAATAAAATCCAGAGAGAGAGAGGGGACGAGAAGGCCATATTACAGTTACGACGACGCTGCCAGCCTGCCTCTCGTCCCTTTACACTGCCAATTTTCGTTGGCCATTAGGACTAGTATTAAAACCTATGCTAGGGTGGAATAGATGGATAGCAAAATGACGATGTCGTCAGCTAACGACTTCCAGTTCGAGGGTTAGCGCTTCTGTTGCTTCGTTTAGCCTTGTCAGCAGTTTGTATACAATGCGATTTCCCGCTGTTCGCGAAGAAAACATGCTTCAGCAACGTGATTGTGGTTGGCTGCTCGGCATTAGGGCGCGCGAACTCTTCCGTGAAAGGAAAAAAAAAGTGTTTCGTTGTCCATGGAATGAAGCGCACAAACGTGAATGGGCAGTTGCCGTCAAACGAGCGACCGTGAACGGCGAGCTGTGGGTACCGAACGTAGGAGCCAGAATATGTGAAGATCATTTCGCCACAGGCAAGTGTTTTGGCGAATAACTTCGTCTACTAACGTTCTAGTACAAATACCCCCTTTTTAACAATCAGTTAAATACACACAGGTGCACCCAGCAAGGATCTTCAGCACATTGATTATGTGCCGTCTTCATTCCGGTACAACGAAAAGGCAACTGAGGCTGCACGAAAGAGGGAAGATAGGTAACGTCAAAATAATTCGTGCACTTTTAAGATACTTAAATCAGTGCTTTATCTCTGCAGTTATACACGACATGCGTCTCTTGACAAAAAAACGGGAGACTGCGAAGGCACAGCAGCCGACGACATGGCGTGCGCTGGGCACCGCTGCAGACAAAACAGCGGACGAAGCGATCGACTGTACCGTTTGTTATGGGAAGCGTTACTAACAGCCACTTATTAGGTTGACTTACCACTTATTAAAAACTACTTCTAAGTTAACGAACGTTTATATCCGCTCGACAACCGTTTGCGCTTGATAGACGTTATGACTATTTGAAGCGACCCAAACACGTTAGGGCATGAAATGCTTGCCACATAAAAATACACGAGTCTAGCGACAAGCGACGCGATGGAGATGGCTGTCGCGTTCACTCGTCGCCTACAAGTCGTACCGCATGCGAGCGACGAGACGAGCGACGACTTCGAGCGACGTCTCCCCGGTGTTGCCGGTATGAAAGCAGCAAATACTCGCCGAAACTGGCGTTACGCGTGCTTTATTAATTTAAGTTGGTGTGTTTTAGTGTAAAGAGTAGCATTGATATTTCTAAAGGTCTTGCACTACGTCATTATGCCTACACGTATCAAAATTTAGTCGTTTGCTCGTTCCGTGGGACAATGGGTAGTATATACTTGACTGATGTGTATCCAGTTCCGACTTCGCGCTATTGGCTAGTCGCTCATAGCACTTCCGAGCGACGAATTCTAGACTTCCAGAACCGAGCGATCGAGCGACAAGAACAAGCGATCTGTTCGCGCGACGGCCCGTTTCGTCGCTCGAAGCCGTCGCTCGTCGCCGTCGCGCACAAAATTGCTTTCATGCAGTTTGGGCTTAAGGGCGCCAACATAAGTACGAAGGAGCGATAGCTGACACCTACGTTTTGGAACTGCCCAGCGGTGGTTATATCGTGGTTTTTCACCAAAGTTCCGCAGTATATAAAAGACAAAGCGCGTGAAGCATGGGCATAGAATAAAGAACCAACTGGCATGGGCATGAAGTGACGGCGGCATAGACGGCGTCGTGGTCTCGAACCGGAAGTTGTAGCAGAATACGCCGTACCCCACAATCCCTTGCGACAACCGAGATTTTGCTATCCACCTATGCCACCTTCAATGGCGGCGAGCCCCGAACCCCTCGGGACAATGCCCTCGGTATTTTCTCCTGCGCAACGTGGCTCACATACTTGGGAGCTGTCCACAACTGCGCTGTCCTGCCCGCATTGTGCTTTAGAGCACTTTTAGGACCGATTGAGCTCTACACTGGTGCTCTTGCCTAACGAATTTGTGTCACTTCGGACTACTTCTGCAAGAGCTACCTTCGCGGCGTACTCCCAAGATAACTGTGCCGAAACGTCCACAGCTGACCTAACTGCTTCTCTAGCATTCCATTGGCACGGTGTCTCGGCGCGCTCAATCCGGTCCCCAACAACGGCTTCCTCAACAACTACGCCACGGTCTGC
This sequence comes from Dermacentor silvarum, assembly GCF_013339745.2. Classification (NCBI taxonomy): domain Eukaryota; kingdom Metazoa; phylum Arthropoda; class Arachnida; order Ixodida; family Ixodidae; genus Dermacentor; species Dermacentor silvarum. Next base: position 74,360,435 of record NC_051154.1, on the reverse strand, counting down.
ATCACCTGTGAACGTACACCCGTGAGCAAAAGTATAGGGACCACAGGGTCGCCGAAAAAACTGAATTTCTTCGTAATTACCAAGCATAAAATGGAATTAATGGGTACACTGAAAAGTTCGCAATGCTAAGTTTTGAGTGCAGTCCTCAATTTCAAGTTTCGTTCACAGGCAGAGGGGAAAAAACGGCTTTATCGCGCAACCCCTGGTCCGTATACTTTTGCTCACGGGTGTACATTTAGGCTCACAAAGATTAGGCTCTCTTTCTACCATCGGCAGAACCGTGCGTGCGACTTCTACGGGCGCCTGACATTTCTGCTGCTCCTCCTGTACTTCTAGGTGCTCGTTGCTAGCCCTGCTCTCGTTGCCACTTTGAATAAGCTGAATAATTAATTGTGACAACATGTACTTCGCGCTCTTCCGCTTTCTTCGCCGCCACTCGCTCTCTCCTCCCTTTACTCTCGCTCTTTCTCCTTTTTCTTTCGGGCCAACGCCTGCTCTTCTCGGGCCTGCCCCTGCTGTTGCGTAATCTATGCCCTCAACTCGGCGCCCTCTATATAGACCTAACTGTTTGCCTTGTTCTATCCACTTTTCGAACTCCATTCCCTCCAAAATGTGGCTACACCACCAAAAACTGTGCGCTCACAATTAGCATGGACGTGCGTTCGACACTACACGAGAATGTGTCAGTAGCACTAATCGATCAATCTCCACGATTATCGTTCTCCGTTCACCGTGCTGCTTTTGTACAGAACGTGCTGTCGCGAACGCCAGTTTATGTCACGGCTGTCACCCGTTCGCCGTCGGCGCGAAGTCGATGGACGGGGTATACAAGCCGGTTGGTCGTCCCCTACTCGAGCAAACACAGTGAAAAGAGTCTGAAGCGGGAGTAAAAAAAAAAAAAAAGATATTTATCGGTTGATAAATATACACAAATTAATAAACTAAAATACTAAAACTAACACAAGACAGACTAACACACCTGAACCTAATATAACACAATATATAATGAAGACAAATAAATACGAGCAATTAACAGTAGATATACAAATGAAACAGGGCGCGGATCAAATATACAAGAATACACTTAACAGTAATTGACTAAAACAAAGTTCAAATGAAAACAAAGTTCAAAAGAAAACAAACGATATCATACGCGTGGCCGGGCAGCAGAAGCAAGTCCATAAACCGTGAAGTCGGCGCGCAGAGCTTTCCCGAAGAATGCCGGCGGGCCGATCTTGTCGAGGTGGATGCGATTGCTGGGCTGGGTTTCCCGGGAGTCTAGATTTGATGTCTTCTCTCAAGCAGGTTGAGCTAACTTGAGGCGAACTACCGTGAGCTACGTTGCAGACGTTGGTTTGTCGTCTCGTACGTCAACTGGTTCCTCGGAGTTCCGACGTGACCAGGCGGCCCAGGCGATACTGGACGGCACTAGCCCCCCGACGGCTTCTCAGCAGCGCATAGGTTCAGCTTCTAGACTAATTAGCAGGGCCGAAAACCTGCGCTTAAATATCCTCTCCTTTCCCTAGTTCCCTATGTAGGAGAACTGCCGGTATGCAGAGTTCACCTAATTATTTCATGACTCCTCCCAAAAGTCTTGGCGGCGCCCCTTTCACCAGGGATGAAGGACGGTAGATTCGCCTCTCTCCAAGGTCGAGCCCCGGCACTGCACCACACGTACGCACACGCACACCTTTGGGTCAGTTAATCTTCGTGTCGCTTTTTCGAAATTATATGCCGCACAGTGAGGACACGACGTTTTTGGCGGCCGTTAATTGGCGTCAAAACCACTCGAAAACTCTCGAAAATATGCCGCTCCGTGACACTTCGCCATAACATTTACCATTTATCTCCCTACTCTCCCCCCCCCCCCCCCCCCCATTCACATTTTGCTAGCTTTGATATATCGGTTGAGTTCACAGTTCTCCCAGCGCAGCAGGATCAATTCTGCTAAAACGCAATCATAGAGCTCCGGATCGCGTGCTTGCGTAATTTACTGCAAATATCATAACCAGTTCCCTGTCTTTGAAGTTTACTTACATAGTGCCCATACCGCGCCCTATATTTTCGCCAAATATAAACAAAGTGTCTTGTTTAGTTCACCGAGGGCATCGATGAAACCAACTAGGAACGCCTTATGACGCATGAAAATAGGAGGAAATTAGACGGCTCAGTAATTATTTGCAATGGAATTCTAACTGAACCAGGAACGCGAAAGTTTCATCGCACATTGCACTTACCATGACCCCCCTCCTTTTTCCACGAAATATAAATCTGTTGTAACCTACAGCTATATCGGAACACTGGGAAGCATAGCTGGAAGCGAGCATATCACACGCTCTAGCACTTAAATAAGATTTTTTTTTTTACAAAGACCGTGTTTGATCCAACCTCATTTAACTTCGCTCAGAAAGTTTTCATAGCTAGCGTACCCCAAATTTTCTATAAATTTGGTCTTTGTGGCATTTATAGTTCTGTGAGGGCTGTGAGCTCAATTCTGCCCCGTTAGACAGGCTCATAACCCTCTAGAGCGCTGCATACGTAATTTATTGCGAAAGCCCCAATTATACCCATCTATATTGAACTTTACCTACACATCAAACATTACCTGGTCCTCTGTGTCACAAAACATAAAGAAGCTGCTTCCTTTGGTTCAGTGAGGACACAAGGTAAACCCAATATATCACGCATGAAAAAGTAAAGAGAAAGAAAATGTCATCAAGTTAATGGAGCGAATGGTCCTGTTTCGTCTAGAAGACAGGCTAGAGAAGATAAATATTTTCCCTGATGTGATGAGCGGTTTTCGTCGCCGCCGTTCAGCTCTCGGCAGCATTTCAGACCTTGTCTCAGCGCTTGAATGTGCTAAAGGAAACAAGCACTCCGCCTACCCCTCACTAAGCAAATTAACAAAATAAAGTTGTTTCCTCCTCATCTTCCGCCTACATGCTCTTCCTAGACGTACAGCAAGCTTTCGACTCGGTTCCGCATCAGACGATTATTTACGCTCTTGCAACCGCGAGAATTTCGGGTCGTCTGCTTTGCTTTATGTGCAATTTCCTATCGGAGCGCCGGATGAACATGCGTGTCGGAGCAATAACAAGTGAATCCCGCACTGTTAAGTGCGGTGTCCCACTTGGCAGCGTTTTATCGCCGCTTCTGTTTAACAGTGGCGTAGCCAAGGGGGGGGTTGGGGGGGTTCAAACCCCCCCCGAAATTTTTTGCACCCCCCCCCCCCCCCCCCCACTAACCCACCCTTTTCTCTCGTCGCTTCGCGCTGACATATTTCAAGAAACCGGTGCTACTTTCACACTTTCATTCCTGGGCGCTTCCGTTTGGGTTGGTAATTTACAGCGAATCATGTCTGCATATGGAAAAAAACTGTCACGGTGTTTGTCTAGGCCTTGACACTCTGTGAGGTTTTGGGCGCGAATGTGGCGTCCGCATTCTGAAACAACAAATGCGCAACAAATGCGCAACAAATGAAGCAACAAATGCGGCAGCCGCATTTTAGATGAAGGCGAAAATGCTCGAGGCCCGTTTACTTAGATTTAGGTGCACGTTAAAGTCCCCAGGTGGTCGAAATTTCCGGTATACATTTCCGCCGCTTCCCTTCAGGTGACGGTTAGGCCGCGTTCGCGTAGGAACTTGGTCTCCGGAAGCGGCAAAATCTTGCAAAACTCCGCCCGCCTAGGCGGCAAAACAGGCAGAAAAACAGGCGGCGAGCCAAATTGGTCTCGGACCGATTTTTTCGCCATGGCGAAGCGGAAACGCGGCGGAAAGTCGTTCTGCTCGACCGGAAGCTACACTAGCATATAAACTTCCGGTCGTAACATTGAACATGGCACCAAAAGTGTAGGCTGTAATGCTGATCGACGCGATCAAGAACCACCCCTTCCTCTACGACAAGAGTGGCACTCAAACGTACTGTCAGCAATACTCGCGATAGTATTCAACGTCGCGCGACAGGAGTTGCGGCAACGAAGCCTTGGCGTGACCCAACTTCTGACACTTTTGCAAAGCCAGGCGAACCCACGTTGCCCACCACTGCCGTTTCCGAGGTTTTCTTTTCTTCCGTTTATTCATTGTCGATTTCTAGAAAACAAGTAGGTAGAAGTATAAAAGCCATTTCTTCTTCCACTTCCATGGAAGACAATAGTTAGGCAGATTCCTCGTTGGCGCTCCATAATTCTCCTCGCACGTGCACGGTATGTTGCAGAAGTCGCAGGGTGCTTTTCTCGTCGCGACGATAGATTGGCAGCGTAGGTCTCACGTAGGACGCGCAGGCTTCGGCGAGCCTCAACACAAGGGCCAGCCCGGGTTTTAGCTTTGGTCTTCCCGTTGCCGCTTTCGTGTCCTGGAGGCGCCGAAAATAATACGAAATGATGAAATGTTATTACAACTTGTAAATAAAAGCTATTAAAGAAATATAATCACGCCTATAGGCAGCAACCTGTGACACAGCGCTACCGCGCCCGTGTGAGGAGAATTACAGAACGCCAACGAGGAACTTACCGAAGGTCGCAGATGACACGCGAAATTGCGCAAGATGATCACTTTTGATGACGGGTGGGTCAGTGAATGAACATACCGCTCGAAATAATGCGATAATGAGCGCCACCACGCCGACAAACGTACGCAGACTAGTTGGATGTGGACGAAAGCGGCAGCGCGGCCGCGGTGGTAGCAAAATGTGAACGTAGCCATAGTCTGCAGCGCAAAACGTCTCTCGTTTGCGATTGCGTCCCTACGGAAGGCTGGTAGTTACTGTTGTGTTGCTGAATCCCAAACCAGCAATTACGAAAGGCTGGCAGTTGCTGTTGTGTTGTGGAATCCCAAACCAGCAATGTACACACGAAACGGTTGATGCGAGCAGTGAAATTCCACCGACTCGCAACAGAATGCACGAAACAGACAGCCGACAAGTATGGATTACTGCTGTGCGCAGTACAGCGTAAGTAAACTCTTGTTGCAGGCGCTGACAGTTCTCGTCGGAGTTCACGCGTCCTGAGAAATTGATTGTGTGCACTATGCACTGAACAAGACCGGAGTTCATTCCTGCATCACTAGTACACCAATCAGTCGAGATTCTGTGAGGTACAAGGCCACTTTCTGTTTGCACCGGCCTAAGTGAAGCAGAAATGACTCGCACGCACTACTTAAAATGCGTACACATGCCATAACTATGCAGTGTGGTGAAATGTTCTGTACAATTCTGAATCTGTTGACGTAAAGGCAAATGACGGCTGCACACTCGCACACAGCGGAAGACACAGCGGCCCATGCACTTGCCGCAGGAAATGCAAGGCGACGAAAGCTTCGTAAAAAAAAAGCATTACTCGTTTTTGCGCGTATTTAAGTTTTCTAGCGCAAAGACGCAGCGAACAAGCTATTGCTATGGGTGTAGGTATAGCCTGGTAACACGTGCATTTTCACATGTATAGCCGTCCTTGACCTGTGAAACGCACTTCGCCCCGACGAGGACGACGCCATCTGCGCTTAACGGAGATTAACAATTAATGATGTCTTCTCCGATCGGGCGGGTCGTCTCAATGATGCGTTTTCGAAGACTGGTCCATTCAGTGGCGCGATGAGAGACGGTTGCTCCAAACGCCCACTGTACCTGTCGTATTTACTGTATTTTACTGAGCTTACATTACTTTTTACTAAATTTCTTCACAAGCACACAGTGCCACATACACACGCGAGGGGGGGGGGGGGGGGGGGGGAGGTCCCATGTCTTTGATATACATCCATAGAGTGTGCTTAAAACTACCGATACTTATTATCGATCACGTCACGTAGTGGAAAGCAGACGCTTGCCCCCCCCCCCCCCCCCCCCCCCGCGGTCGGGCCGATGAACCCCCCCCGAAAAAAATTTCTGGCTACGCCCCTGCTGTTTAACACAGTACTCGCCGCGCTTCCAAGTCGCTTGCCTCGAGACAGTGACTTCCCTGTGAGCATAGCTATTTATGCAGATGATATTGCTCTGTGGATAAGCGGCCCTTCGCACCTTGGCCCGCGGCTTCGTGCAAGCTTGCAAAGAGCTCTGAACGCGACTTCGGAGTACTTGGGTGAAGTTGACCTGCAGATATCACCTACTAAGTCGGCTGCAATAGCATACCACCCTAAACAATGCACTCGTCGAACAATGAGCCGACTGTACCTTGACGAAACGCCGATAAGCTGGGTGCGACTAAAGTCCCTAGATTTTTTTTGCTTTCTTTAAAAAGCAGGAAATCTAGGGACTTTAGGTGCGACAACACCGTTATTTGGGCTTAATTATGGATGATCGCATCTCTTGGCGTCCTGCCATTAAATTCGTACGAAACAAATCGCAATTTATCCTTAAGTATGTGGCCGCCTTGACTGCTAGAGGTGCTGGCTATGACAAAACAACAGCTCTGCAGGTGTACCAATCATCTGTACTCTCAGGCATGATGTATGCGTTACCATTCCTGAACGTCCCACCTAGTTTGATGGCCCAACTGGAACGTGATCATCGCGTTGCCCTTCGACCAATGCTGGGATTACCTCGTGAGGCGCAATCAGTTCCATTACTCACTGAACCACATCATTTACCTCTAAGGCTACAAGCAGACCAGAGAGCTCTATATCATATTGAGTGTCTGCACCGCGCATCGAATGGTCAAATGCTCCTTGATCGTCTGATTCACCGCCCGTTTTCTGGCATTGGAACAATGGCGGCATTATATATGAACATTACTGACATTTCTGAACATGATGCTTCAGTTACGCCTTCGCCTCCGCAAGATATCATCAAACGCGTACTGCCCATTTACCTTACAATCCCTGATATACACAAAAAGTCTGATATGCCTGTTTCGGCCATATTCCAATAGGCTCAGTCGCACATGTTAGAGAGATTTCTAGAGTACCTTCAAGTATTTACAGATGCATCTGTACACAGTGACGGTCAAGGCGCCTCCGCAGCTTTTTTCTGCCCTTCAACTCAAGTACGACATATATTTCATATACCCCACTATCACAGACCCCGTGAACGAGGCGCACACGCCGGACCAAATTCCAAAGCCGAGTTATCAGCTTCCGAAAATAATCCGACGAAAGCAAGGACAATTAAGAATGGGCCCTCTGGTGGGCCAGCGAACGCCGGTTGCTGTCCAAAGACCGAGTCAGAGCCCAGAGTTGTCAAAACACAACAAAATATATTCTTCACACAAGGCAGTTACACACCACTTGCACACTTAGGCAATAAAATTCAGATGGGTATTAACACAATAAAATGCAGATGGGTATTAACAAACACAAGAAAATAATTCACGACAAGCACTAAGAGTCCAACACGTAAATTACAAAATGAATAGGAACACTAAGTGTCCAATCGTATTCACCGTGCTGGTCCTGGAGTCAGACGATCTCGGCGTAGCTCGTGGCAAATCTCGAAGAAGGAACTTCTTCCGGAAATGCAGACGCTCGATGAACTCGTCGACTAGCTTGCCGGGGAATCCCCTTCTTCCGCAGACGCTCGGTCTTCACGTTACATCACTTCACCGGTGCGGACTGAACTCCCCCTGATGATTCTCGCACGGCGGTTATATAGCTTCCACAGGCGCTCTCGAACTTTCCTATCGGAGTCGTGCTCTCGTAGCATGGCCAAAGCCTGGGAATCTTCTACTCTTTTCTCGTACCTTCGACCGCCGTACCTTCGACCGAGTTCTCCTCCGTAACAATATACGATTCTCGATAGTATGGGGCCGCTGAACTTCAGGGTGGCACTTTGGTTATCGCCGATCATGCGGGCCTGGATCAACTCGACTCCTTGCGTGCGAATCCGCATGTTGGCAAGCAGGGTCTCTGACGGAGTGTGTCGCGGCATGCCGTGCACCACCTCTCTCAGTGTGTCTTCCCCGGTGGCCGCGTATGCTTTGACGGCGTGCGCTGTGGTTTTGATGGTCAGGTAGCGAAGTCCCCGTGCTTTCATGGCCACCTCTTGGTGCGGAGTAGAGAGGATGGCTATGTTAGAGCCCGGCTTGATTCGCAGGAGAAATTGTTCCCCAGAAAATTCATGGTTGCAGGCTTCAATGATTGCTGTCGCCATTGTGTGACCATGTGTGATCATGTTGCGTAGGGGTAAGCCCTGATGCAGTCGTATGACGATCTTGAAATCGTCGTTTGGTAGAGGTGGGAGTTTGGGTAGTTTTCTTCCTTTCGGAGTGGGTGGTCTCTTGGTGTCCATGTTCGCTTCGAGCTTGTCTTTGGCTGGCGCTTTGTCGCGCTTTCGTTCCACCGCTTGTTGCTTCTGTTGGCGTAGCGTTAGCACCGTTTGCCAGTCTGCATCGTCATCGGGGGGGGGGGGGGGGGATATAGAATAGGTCTGCTCACCTCCGTATATTCGGTTGGGCACCCCGTCGACGTGCCAGGCCCGGTGAGGTCCATCCGTCTTCGTCGTTTGATGCTTGCCGGTGTAGCGTCCCGTTGCTCGTGAAATCTCTAGTTGCTTCCGTAGCCATGATTAGGTCAGCTCCGAGCCGGAGCCCGCGCCGGCGGCGCAGGCGTTGCCGGAACGCCTCGTCGGCGTTCGGGTTAGCGAAAAGAAGACGAACCGTGCGAAACGGTGAGAAGCCCGCTTCCCATATCTCTGTCTATCGAGTCGCATCCACAGAGCAATTTTCTGACCTGGGTCGATCTCGAAGATAGTGCGAAACCGGGCCGACCTGCGGTAGAGGTGAAGCAGGCTTCAAGCACTCCGGCCGCCAACTTGCAAAAATAAGTTTAATATTATTGTCACGGGTATAAACTATTTACAAGGTGTATTTACAGGAGATAGATAAACAGCAGCTGTTTATCCCCGAAGAACTCGTCGGTTAGTTTGCCGGGGAATCCCCTTCTTCCGCAAACGGCCAGTCTTCACCAACTTTGGTCTTCACGTCACATCTCTTCACCGGCGCGGTCTGATCCCCTACTGATTCCCGCACGTCGCTTTTATTGCCTTCGCCGGCCTTTCACGAAATTTGCGACGGCGTCGCGATCCCGTAGCATGAACAAAGCCTGGGAATCTTCTAGACATTTCTCTCGTTTTCGGCCGCGGCCATCGGAGCGTCGTCGAGAAGGGTGGTGACTCATCCGTACGCACAAGCCTGGTTGTCGTCCTCCCTCTCTCTCTCTCTCTCTCTCTGCTCGCCGGGTGAGAGGGTGTTTAGGCACGTGTCTGTCTCTCTCTCTCTCTCTCGTTACCGTAGCCTTCGCGTATCTTGTCGAAGCTTGTAGTCTCCGTTGATCGCGTCGGCTGTCTGTGGCGTATGCGCTCTCTCCCTCTGTCGAAGCTGCTGCGGGGCCGGCTTGCTTCTTTGCTGGCTTGAGTGATGCGCGGCGCGCTTAGATTATGTGCTCTTTTGTGACACTGCACTTTAAGAATATTGTGCAATACTATTCAAGAAAACACAAAAGTAGCGCACACAAAAGTCCACTACGCACGAGTCCGTAAGTCCATAAATCAGTCCACCACAATTCATACGTCACTTCACTCGCGATACATCGGGTACAAACTCATGTCACACACGTACACTTGTACTACACAGTAACACGCCTCTCGCGTAACAAGGCAGAAATATGAAACAAGTATACAAAACTGTGGCAGGGTAGTTTACATAACACAAACAAATCAGCACTCTGTTCATAATGCATGAATAACCACTCGGTTCACTCAACAAAACACTTTGCACCACACATAATCGTCAACGCATTTAAATTCGAATTTACTGTCCTTGACTTTCCGATTGTAGTGTTTCGCGTAGTTATGAGTGCGGGTCGGTTTCCCCTCGGAATAGGGCGTGGAAAGGGGCCGGAAGGGCTTTACATGAGCCTTCGCTTGAGCTCCAGTGACAGCTGCCATGGTGTTCTCGTCAGCTGTTGATGGTTTTCCGCGAGGTTCTTCGATCGTCGATGGTTCGATCTGCAGCTCTTCCACGGTTAAGGATCGTCTGGGGCTCAAACTCCCTCGATGTTTCCTAGGATTAGGTCATACAGTGGGTTGTCCATACAAAGAGCAGTGACACTCCCACTGTAATAGGGGGTCTCGCCCTCAATCTTGGCTTCGGGAAGCTTCTTAGCCGTACCGTCGACCAGGTAAACTAAACTGCATGGTTTCGTCCGTGAGCTCCTCGTCGTTGACCAAGTCCCTTCGCACGATCACTATGCTGCTGCCGGTATCTCGTAACACCGTGATTTGTTTTCCTGACATTTTTCCGGCAAGTACAGGCATTCCTTTAACGGGAAATTCTGGGCGCTGTGTCATCACAGCATTAACGACTGGAATTCTTTTTCCGTCTCGGAGTTCTACAAAGCCGGCGTTTATGTCTTTTACTTGATGTTTTGGCGGGGCATACACACATGATGCCTGGGGAACTTCTTTCCATCCGTTGCGGCATGTATCGGCTTTGTGACCAGTTCGCCCGCATTGAAAACATTTGACCTCATTCGGGCGCATAAAATCGCTCCGACAATTGCTGGCATGGTGGCCCAGTTGGTTACAAAGGTAACACCTCAGAACAGGCTTCTGAGGATTTCTTCTTTCGTTGGATGCCGGTTTCTTTGCGTCCTCTGGCCCCTCTTTCTTGATCTTGGAGAGATTGGTGCCTTCCTGCGCTTCCAAAAATCGGTCTGCCAATTCCAGCATATCTTCAAGCGACTTAGCTAATTCCTTTCTTTCAGATAGAGTGACAGGCTCGGGTGGAAACTGATGAGGAATTGCTCCGTGATCAGAAGTTCTCTAAGTGCACCATACTCCTGTGCAGTCTCTGAAAGTTCGGTCCACCTATCAAAATAGGGGCTGAGTGTCACAAAAGAGCGCATAATCTAAGCGCGCGCCGCGCGTCACTCAAGCCAACAAGGAACAAGCCGGCCCCGCGGCAGCTTCGACAGAGGGAGAGAGCTCATACGCCATAGATAGCCGACGCGATCAACAGCATTTATAAACAAAAACAAGATACGCGAAAGCGACGGTAACGAGCGAGCGAGAGAGAGCGCGGGTGTCACCCGGCGAGCAAAGAGAGAGAGGGAGCACGGCAACCCGGCTTACGCCTACTGATGAGTCACCACCCTCCTCGACGACGCTTCGGCGGCCGCGGCCGAAAACGCGAGAAATGTCTACAAGATTCCCAGGCTTTGTTCATGCTACGGGATCACAACTCCGTCCGAAGGTTCCAGAAGCGCCGGCGAACGCAATAAAAGCGCCGTACGGGAATCGGAAGGGGGATCAGACCGCGCCGGTGAAGAGATGTGACGTGAAGACTGAGCGTCTGCGGAAGAAGCGGATTCCCCGGCAAGCTAACCGACGAGTTCATCGGGCGTCTGCATTTCCGGAAGAACTTCATTCTTCAAGATTTGCTACGAGCTACGCCGAGATCGTGCGGCTCAAGACCAGCACGGGCGAATACGATTGGACACTTCGTGTTCCTATTCATTCTGTACTTTACGTGTTGGACTCTAAGTGCTAGTCGTTAATTATTTTCCATTGTTTTGTTAATGCCCATCTGAATTGTATTGTGATGTGTCTAGCCAAAGTGTGCACGTGTGTCTGTAACTGCCTTGTCTGTGGACCACAACCGGCGTTCGCTGGCGCACCTGAGGGCCCCTTACTAATTGTCCCTTGCTTTCGTGGGGTTATTTTCGGAAGCTGATAAGTCGGCTGTGGAATTTGGCCCGGCGTTGGCGCCTCGTTCACGGGGTGTGTGACACAGCCGCGGGGCAAATTGCGTAGCAGTCGGCCTTTCCGGTCCTAAACTTATCTCGGAAGCCTTCTACGGTGAACCTAAATCTCTTTTGTAGAGCAGCTTTCACCCTTCCATAATTGGAGGCATCCGTTGGCGTCAGCTTACCGTACACACTAAGTGCTTCGCCACTCAAACACGTGCTCAACGCAGTGGCCCAGTGATCTTCTGGCCAATTCTGGCCTTTAGCAATCGTATCAAACCGGTGCAAGTAAGCATCCAGGTCATCTTTTCTTTCATCGAATGCCACAAGCAGCTTGCTTGGGTTCAGTCGGAAGCTAGTTTCGTCCCTTTCAGTGCTATCGACTCTTGCCTGAGTGGGAGCTTCTGTGCGCTGCTGCAAACGAAGTCGTTGGAGTTCTAACTCGTGCTGTCTTTGTTTGCTCGCCGGGTGGGATGGTGTTTCGGCACGCTCTCTTTCTCTCTCTCTCGTTACCGTAGCCTTCACGCATCTTGTCGAAGCTTCTAGACTCCGTTGATCGCGTCGGCTGTCTGTGGCGTATGCGCTCTCTCCCTCTGTCGAAGCTGCCGCGGGGCCGGCTTGCTTCTTTGCTGGCTTGAGTGATGCGCGGCGCGCGCTTAGATTATGCGCTCTTTTGTGGCAGTCAATCAGCACATGCACAGCTTGGCTGGTCATCTACCTTCACAGAGTGGAATGCCACTGAATTTTTAGGGCGAAAGCTCTACTTTACGCCATGTCTCGCAAGGTCATTCATTGCGTCGCAATGACCTTGAGCCGCCGGATCGCAAGTGTGGAAGGTGTGACGTCACGCCATGTCATCCGCTGCGGAGAGGCGTCGCAGCTGCGCTCGCTCGGAGTCTCGCCGCTGCGGTACCACGTGACTAGGCGAGGGTTTAACGGCTTCTTCGCCGGCACTTGGTCGATGAGTCTCGCCATGGATGGCGTGCCGGCTGGGCCGTCTGTGCGTGCGTTTCAGCGCAAGCGACTGGCTGAATCCAATCATCCAGTAGATAGAGCTAGACGACAGGCTGCGAAATCTCAAGCAAAGACAAAGTTGGCTGCGGAAACACCGGAGCAAAGGGAGGCCAGATTATCATGTTATAGAGCAGCTTACCAAGCGCGGAAGCGCGCATTAATGAAACACTGTGTGGATAGTCTTTGCAAAACCAAGCCAATCAGACCTTTCTCTCGTGATAACTAGGTTTACAAGAGTTAAACCTCATCCATTTCTTTTACTTCGAACACTTTTTTTAAAGAAAGCCTACAATACTTACTCGAATCATTTCCCTGCAGATTAATTCTCTGCTCAGGCTGACATCATTTGCTAAAAAATCGAAAGCGATTTATTTACTAATTAAACTAATTACACGAATTATTTTTAGTTCTAAACTTTACGGCACATGTTTATATTGGAAAACTGAAGGGAATCGTCATGAGAGTCTAGTTCAGTGTTTCTGCTTTTGAAAACCATGTAGACCGAAATAACTGGCGTCAAAACATTCGTTTAATTTGCCTGATTATGCATATGTGGCACCGTAAAGCGCGGCTCGCTACCCACCGTTGTGGCGTAGTGACTTTGGTGTGGCGCTGCTAAGCCCGAGGTCGTGGGATCAAATCCCGGTCTCGGCGGCCTCATTTCGATGTGGGTGAAATCCAAACACGCCCGTGCATTGGTTATGCGTTAAAGAACCCCAGCTGGTCAAAATAATCCGGAGTCCCGCACTATAGCGTGCCTCACAATCATATCGCGGTTTTGGCAAACCCCCACAATTTAATTAATTTTAATTAAGATGGCTGGCTGTGGAACGTACTCCCTTTGACGTAGATAGAGCGGCATAAAATGAAGCTTCGCCATATCGCCCGATAAAGAGGGCTGTGTATCGCCCCAGCTGCTTAAATGACTAATTAGGCGTCAATTCGCGAATTGCGCAAACCACGCCAATCGGAATCAGCTCATGGGAAGAAGGAAGTGCGACGGCAGCTTCATTTGACGCCAGATTTTTATGTGACGGACGGGTTGGACGGAGAGCCGCGCTTCGCGGCGCCGCACTCGTAAATTGAACGAATAGTTTGACGCCAGTTATTTCGTCCTACATGGCTATTTTGAAATGTACAAGAACTATTACTAGACTTTCATGACGATTCCCTTCAACTCTCTAACATAAACATAACGTTTGCAGCTATGAAGTTAATTAATGCAATTAGTTTAAGTAGTCAATTGATTAACTTGGTTTTTCTTTCAAATGATGTCCGCCTGGGCGATAATTCAACTGCAGTGCAGTAATTTCAGTTCATTTTGTAGGCTTAAAAATGTTAGTTATACCCCTGTCACACGGCAGATCTAATGTCATTTCCAACGAATGACATTTGTTGGGGTTTAATGTCATTTTCACCGCGCGCTGTCACACGGCGAGAACTAATGTCATTTGAAAATGATGACAATGACGATAGTAAAAAAAAGAGACACAATAATAGTGTCGTTTCCCTAATTTAGTGCGATGATTATTTTGTAGTATGCTAAAATCCGTTGCAATGAGTGACCCTCCCTTTCACACTGTGTTTATGGATCACTAACTCGTCGACACTGGCAACTAAGTCTAGTCAAGCCAAGCCAAATATCAGGCAAACAACATGGCGGAAAGCACTACGGGCGCTACCGCTACGGTATCTAGAACTACCGCTATGTCTGCTGAAGAAGCACGAGAACGGCAGTTGCGTGTAATCGCTGCTCTGATTTGCATGCGGGCCAGACATCGCTGAACCTCGAGTTGGAAGCGCAAGAAGCGATTTCTAGGGAGTACGAAGAGCGGCTGTGCACAAACTCATTCACATAGCTGAGTGTGTGGGTTTCCCCTTCGGACCACTGCGTGCGGCTCCTAATGTCCACATCACAGTCTTCTTGGTTTGGTGTCATCGCAAAATACGCACGTGTTTAACCAAGCGGCTCCTGCGAAGTGCGCGCTGCTGGCTACGGCTGGCGCGAATAAACACGACTGCCACCGTGCCACAGCCAAAGCCAAAGACGGCCGCCTAGTCACTGGATTGAGAGTAGCTTTCGGCAATTATGCACTGTGGTGTACTTAAATGCCATGAAAGTAGAACATTATGCAATAAAAATTGACAAAACAAAAGTTATTTTTGTTAAACAATAAAAAAACATGCACTGTTTGCGAAGCTGATTGGTAGGCTCCTGGTGTTGAGACTACACATTAGGTTCCAAACCGAATGCGAATGAGTTCGGCGAACTCATTCATTTGCAAATGTCATTTTCAATGAATGCCATTACATTTTCCCGTGTGACAGCAAACAAATGACATTACGAGCGAATGTCATTCATTGGAAATGACATTAGATCTGCCGTGTGACAGGGGTATAAGTAAAACACACACACACACACACACACACACACACACACACACACCACACACACACACACACACACACACACACACACACACACACACACACACACACACACACACACACACACACACACACACACACACACACACACACACACACACATACAGGGTGTTTCATTTTAGCTGCACCAAATCTTTAAAAATAGCCTGTGGCAGATAGCACAATTATAATCCTTGACCTAAACTACTCGATGAGGCGGCCATTACTTCCACGAGAAATCAAAACGCCTAATTGAGTAATTAGTATTATTACACTAATTAACTTTTTCATTAATGATTTTATGGCACATCTTTCAATCTACGAATTATAGCCGCTGAGTTCGCAAGGCGTATCCACTTGGAACGAATTCTCAGGACTGAACCAGCTTCGAGATAATAATTTTCAAAGTGTCCGACGAAATGCATGGGCGTTCGAGTTAACTTTGTGCTTCAATGCATAAAACAGCGTTTTCCTCAAAAAGTTAACTGGAACGCCCATACATTTCGTCGGACACGTTAAATATTAATATCTTGAAACTGGTTCAGTCCTGAGAATTCGTTCCAAGTGGATACGCCTTGCGAACTCAGCGGCTATAATTCGTAGATTGAAAGATGTGCCGTAAAATCATTAATTAAAAAGTTAACTAGTGTAATTATGCTAATTACTCAATTAGGCGTTTTGATTTCTCGTGGAAGTAATGGCCGCCTCATCGAGTAGTTTAGATCAAGGATTATAATTGTGCTATCTGCCACAGGCAATTTTTAAAAAATTTGGTGCAGCTAAAATGAAACACCCTGTATATATATATATATATATATATATATATATATATATATATATATATATATATGTAAGCATGTAAGCACATTTCACGTACTTCATCGTTCTCATTTGTATATAGCCATCATCATCCTGTTTCTCTTCTTCTTCGTGTTTGAGCCTCGGCCGTGCCGGTGGAATAAACGGGTCTGCCAGTGCTGCCTGTCCTGGTCGTCTTCCGTCTTTCAATATATATATATATATATATATATATATATATATATATATATATATATATATATATATATATATATATATATATATATATATATATATATATACTGTTGTATTTAGAACACAGAGGAACGATGCATTCGATGCCTGAACATCATCTTCTTTATTTCATGTCCCCCCGCAACTATCCTCATCTTCTTTCCTATACAACATTTCCCCGGTTGATGTAAAAAAAAAAAAAAAAAAAAAATATCGCTTGCGTAACGCATAGTCCCGAGCTTCAACGGAGTTTTTTTAACTCGTGCGCTCTTCCGTGG
>NC_051154.1:74212719-74343917 GCF_013339745.2 Dermacentor silvarum | reverse complement strand
ATAGCTTTTTCGGCGTTCGGCTGGAAGCTCTGAAGCTCCAGAAGCCACCATGTACGTCTGAAAGGCCTGCTTCCACTGGTCCCATGGGACAGCCGCATGACCAGGCGAAGGCAGGAAAGGCGGTGGCGGTTGTAATCCCGGAATGCTCATTGTGGTGATGCAGCAGAAATCACCAGGACTCTTGCTCTTGCATGGTTGAATTCTCGTCGCCAATATGTTGTATTTAGAACACAGAGGAACGATGCATCCGATGTTGATGATGATGATGATGATGATAGTGATATCCTCAGCACATGGCTCGTACCCACTCCGGGGGATTGGCCAAGAATTGGGCATCCGATGCATCCCAGAACATCATCTTCTTTATTTCATGTCCCCCGCAACCATCCTCATCTTCCTTCCTATACAACATATACGTGTGTGTGTGTGTGTGTGTGTGTGTGTGTGTGTGTGTGGTGTGTGTGTGTGTGTGTGTGTGTGTGTGTGTGTGTGTGTGTGTGGTGCGCGTGCGCGTGTGCGTGTGCGTGTGCGTGTGCTTGCGCGTGTGTGTGTGTGTGTGTGTGTGTGTGTGTGGTGTGTGTGTGTGTGTGTGTGTGTGTGTGTGTGTGTGTGTGTGTGTGTGTGTGTGTGTGTGTGTGTGTGTCCCGCAAATCGTATGGATGTTCATGCAGTTTGCGAACATAACAACTGTCGAGTTGTGATGGTGATGGAGGATTGGCAGTAGTGAAGCTGAAGTACGTTCGATTTTTTTGTACTTTATGTCGCACAGAATATATCAATGGATCGACCCAAACATTTTCTGATGCTTGAAAGCAGATTAATTTCTCATCCCTTTATATGTGCGGGCACAATTTACATGGGAACCATCACATCTCATTTCATTTATTTAGGCTCTCAGGACCAGCGCTGCAAGATAACGAAGTACTGGCCCCGTGTTTAAACAGCAACCTAGCCCGCATCAGAGCACCGATTTTTGCTTGGAAACATAATTATCGAGAGTTATTTAAACCTGGAAACCTATAGTGATGGTAGCACATGCACCGGATTGATAGGCCACAGCCGAGACGATGGCTATAGGAAGAACTTCGTCGGTGGTGGTTTATGGAAATTGAGACGGAGCCCAGAACGAAATGTAATCGACGATGTATGCAGTTAACTTCATGCAGCCACCAAATAAGATGTGAAGAGAATTGATAACTGTACTAGAAACCTTCCTTGTCATTAGCGTCTACTCAAAATTGCTACTTCTATTGAGTTGCTTGCGAGAGAATGTGGACGCGTGCTTGACAGGCCCACGTACCACACAAAATATGTGACTACACTTCCCTGGCTCTCTGCGTGTGCGATCATTTCATTAATCAATGCATGCAAAAGCGGTTCCGTGCCTCGAGCGACTAACTGAGCTCGTTGCTGTGGGTGTGTCCAAAGCGGAAGGGCCTGCCGATTCGGCGCTGCTGAAACTGTCGGAGAGGGCGCTCGTGCGTGGCATTACCTTAAACAGCGTTCAACCTTCATTCTGCTCCTTCGTCTAGCTGCTTTCATTTTCAATGGCCCGAGGCGCCCGAACGGAATGCGATTTCTGACCGCCGCCGGTTTTAAACAAGGCTACGTGTATTTATTACGTGCGCGATCTACTTAGGCAAGACAGCTCCTGCCAGAAAAGTGAAGCACTTATATTGGAGCAAACTGCGTTTGACATGAAATAAGCGGAAGAAGCTAGTGATGTGGGGAAAACGAGAGAGCGAGGGGTACGCTTTTGAGAGTAAGATTAAGCGGTGGATATTCAGGTAACTAAATGGTCAGGAGCAAGTATTACCTCACACACCGTAAAACGGACATAAATGTTATCTCTTTCTATTTCTTGGCCTGCTTCTTTTCGTCTTCCGGATTTGACGCCCATTTTGCTGGATCAGCTATCGGCGATTGTTCTAGTTCTACGCAAACTGCTCTCGAAAGAATCGACAGCTGTTATTGTTACATACTCTCTTGTAGGTATGCTCTTCGCCTTCGACCGCCACGAACACACCTCCTTCAAAGGCGTTTCACTGTTCAATTTCTTCAAACTTGCGTCTACTCGTCTCTGATGATATACCTATTAGCGGCGAGAAGTTGGAGTGGCGCCCTCTACGAGTGACGTCACGGCCAGGACGGCGCTCGCTCGGCTGCTGCGCGCGCTCGTTCCCTTCGTGCATGCTTGGGGTATTGGTGGCTCGAGCCTACTTATTGAAGGATGTGCCGGCTTCTTTTTACTGTCATGCCTGAACAGCAGTTTCCTTCGCAAGCTATGTAACACTGAAGGGGTCTAGTGGTTTTGCAATGCGTATATGCGCAGTGTCTGTCCATAAACTTTGCGTAAAAAAAATGTCTGCAATTTCAACACACGAAGTTGTGTATGATGCTCCGCAAAACACTTAACCTTCCCTTAGTGCTTAGCTATGAGAGACATTGTATTTTGACAAGGGAGCAAAATCTTCGCATTGGTATTTGATGTCAATATTATAAACGCGTGTTAGAAGGAAACTGCACAGCGAATCTTTTATCATGATTCTTATTAAGTTATTCCAGTCAAATATGGCTACTTTATTAATGCGTAAAAGGAAGAGTTAGGCGCGCATTTTGCATGAAAACGTTTGCTAATACTTACACTGTTCTGTGAAACAGGCACCCAGAAAACGCATTGCTCATGGCTGTTAACACGACGGCGTGGCACGTATAGTATGTATATACTTCACGAATACCATAGCAGCAATCACATAAAATGACAGTTTCGTGGTTAAGATCGAGAGCCTATCAATTGCATGCGAGAAAATGTTTCATAGTGACCCTCAGTTGCCTCTATCGACATCGTGGCACAGCCCTTACGCAACTAAATCTACCGACTGTGGTTATGACGAGGCACGCATTATTCGCGAAACCCATCAGTTCACTACAACTTCGAATTGAAACCATGAAGCAGTTCTTTAAGCGTCAATTGCAATGTCTAAGGTATACTCGAGGTTATACAGCCTAGCTTACGCTGCGCTGAAGAGGAAAATTCAAACGCCTTCTGCCTCACCGTCTCTCGATCCTATGTTGTCTAACTACACAAACTGAGAACTATTCGCTTCGTGAGTGCATAAAAGAGAACCTCACATGCCCGCCTCATAGAGAAGACACCACAACGCTCAAATGAACTCACTTGATTTTTCACTTCCACAGGGGAATAATGATATCTTCAATAAGCCTCATACTGATAGTGAATGAGGCTTCGGCTTCTTTCTAGCTGCAGCCATACGGTCCAAAAGACATATCTCACTAAAAAAATTGGGCCGAGCAGCCTGTGTCAGTTCGCCAAACAGATTCGTGATGTGTGTTCCTCAAGAAACAAGCAGCAGTAAATTGCACAAGTGAGTTGAACGTGTAGCGCGAAACAGTGAATAAATATTGGTACATTCCTTTGCGTATTCTTAAAATAGCTGTAAGCCTCAATTAGCTTTACTTGAAATTACCGCCACTTGATATTAACCGGTGAAGAACGGCCTAATTTTGAGAATCAGTTAAAGGAACGTGTGGTGCTGGTTGAATCTAAACTGCACTGTCATGTCCTCGTGTTACTGCCTAGCGTTTCTGCGAAGAAATGAAAAATTGTATATGATACCATGAGCTACTCGTCATAAGCAAACACGTTTTAATGGGTTAAAATCAAGGTAAATGTAGCAGTGATATGTAGTTATGGTACCCTAACTGGATTCTTATATGCTATGTTTAAGAGTTTATGCTTTTATTAGTCGCGTGCTATTTATGCTTTTTTTTATTAGTCCCTCAATCTGCAAAGTCTACATCCGCGCATGAAAAACATGCAATGGGCTTGTCTGAGCTCCTTCGGCTGGCACTGCAGCGTTGCCCTTGAGAAATAAATTGCCGTCTAGGAAATAAGCTCTTTGAATAAGTTTGCGCGAATGAAGGCGGCGTAAAATGTATTTGATATGACCGTCATAAGTATACAAGCACAGGGAACGACAGCGAACAAACGGAAACACTGCAGGAGGTGCCCGGAGAGCGCCCAAACGGCAGCAGACGACAGGCGTGAGTCCGTGCCCTGACGTCACGCAAGTGGCGCTCGCAGCGCCCCTGTAGGTCGTTTTAATAGTAACTATCTCCTGCCCACGGCCGCCTGGATCGGCGCGCGCGGCGGGGTTGCTACGGCCGTCCCATTCGACGCGCGCCCCATTGAAAACATGTAATTGAGGAAGTTGCCCCGCGCGCCGTGAGGCGGCGCTGTGCTCCCACCCCTCTGCTGACGGCGTCGCGGCCGTGGATATGCTTGGAGAGATGCGCATTTGACATCGTGCACGTGAAGATAGGTTGATTGTTGGCCCAAATTGGACTGACAGTTGCAAGAAACTGCACGAGAATCAAGGCACGTGGTGATAGATTCTTAAGCCGGCTTTACACAGCGAGGGTGTTTCTTTGTAGCATAATGATGCAACTAACGCTTAGGCAGGGTGTTCACGCGACTTCGTGTGGCGCATTGCATGTGCCTTGAGACGTATTCTGGCGAGTGAGTTGGTGCTGTGCCGAAGCGCTTCCCCTGACCACGCTCGTCATTCTTTTCTTGCGCTCGCTTTTCCCTTCAAAAAGAAACGTATTTCATCATCGTGGTCACTGTATGGCTACGTTCTCGGGTCGAGCGCTGTGTTCACAGAAGTCTTCATATACAGAAATCATGCTGGTAATAATAATTTTGCAGTACATTTTCTCCAGCCTGATGTACCAACCGAATTAATTATTCGGGGCCCTTGCATGCGTGTCGCATTTACATTCTGAAGTTCCCACGATACATCAGTGCATGGTGCTGAAACGGCTTTTCGTTCAAGCCTCGAACTACTATATGTTACTTGGAAATGTTGCTGCTGAAGGCCCTGTGTAACTAGCATATATGCTTTCATATGCATTTCACATTGTTGTACCACATTGAATTGAAGTAAGTGATTTGTTTTTATAATCTCGCCTGAAATTCTGCGTGTAATTTACTGTATTTTTCAAAAACATGCCGTACTGCTGCGTGCCGTGCTGCAAGTCGAGCACCAAGAAAAAGCTTGGTCTAAGTTTTCACGCATTTCCAGTGGAGGAAACTGGAGCAGTGGAGCTTTAATTTGTCCTCACTTAGAGAGCTGCCCTCTTTTTGCTTGCCAGGCAAACTAAAAGCATGCATCAGCGATTTCTTCATGAATTGCAAGCAAATTTATGAAGCCCCTACTCTCAAATATTGGCGGAGTCGTTACGGACAAAGCGGCTTACCGCAAAAAACTAATGAGTAAGTCACTGAGCCGAAAAGTTATCCGCGTTTGAAGGAGTACTGCGAGTGCACAAGCGCTGTGTGTTTGCTATTGTAAATAAATTGTAGGTATTGTGAATGTGTTATGCTGGTAATTTTGCAATGAATACAAACATGGCATTCCATTATTTACTGATAGCTCAGAAAGTTGCTGAAAAATGTCTGTCCGTGGCTGTCGACTCAGGTAAGCAGCTTGATACTTCGTGCAGGAAGACGCGCTATGAGTTCGCTTATTTAACACGCTTATTTAACACAATAAACAGCGCATTAGTATGTACAGATGCAAGACTGCCGCGACTTCAGCTCTCCATTTAAAAGCACCGAGTCATATCTCTTGCTTTACAAGGCGTATTTTGACAGTCAATTGGTCAAGCTGGGGAACATGCAAGTCATAAACAAAAGTTTGCGGGCTGCGTATTCGCGCAAAAAAAAAAAAAAAAAAAAAAAAAAATCTTGGTTGCCTCGTCAGTCAGCTGGAATTCTTTCTAGCAGATAGAGCTCGAATGCCTTCTCTCACGTGCAGGCTTTCCATTGCCATGCTGCGCTTGAGGGCGCGGAAATAATTTTCCCGCAAAACTTTGGCTTAGGAGTGTACGCGTTTCGGACAGCATCATCCTGACAGAGGCTGGAGTGCAAAGAAGAAAAAAAAAATAGCGTCAAGTGATATCGGTGCTTTTGTGTGCCTTTTTGTTCGGCACAACTTCTCGCGGTTTCTTATAACGCGATATTTTCATTATAGCGCGAATTATAGCCAAATCGTCTCGCGCGCAGCCGTAGCAAGGGAGTTGAGGGGTGGGAGGCGCGCGCCGCGGTGCGGCGAAAGCAGCGGCCACGCCCCTTTCCGCAATTACACCCTCTCCGTCCGAATGGGACGGCCGGAGCAACCCCGCCGCGCGCGCCGATCCAGGCGGCCGTGCTCCTGCCGCTGTGCTCTCGCTCTGGCAGGCATTTATTCATAGCTATATATCAATTATGCAGTAAATGCTTACGACCTAAGATAGTGTCATATATATGTGTTCTGTTCACCACATACAAAACTAAGTTCGGCGCATTATTTCTAACAATATAGGTGACATATTACTATGCTTGGTGGGTTACCTAAGAATGAGCTCGCGTACAGCTTTGTACCCTTGAATTCCTTGCATGCAGAATGCTAACTCTACTCGTTTCGCTCACAGAAATAACGGTTAGTACCTCCTTCTCCCCCCCCCCCCAAATAAATAAATAAATAAATAAATAAATAAATAAATAAATAAATAAATAAATAAATAAATAAGTTTTCTGATTACGGAGCATGACATTTTAATTTTATGCTGTTAAGATGTGGAATCATCTTCCTTACCCACCAAAGCATCACCGTTTCATCATTATCATAATCTTCTGAACAATTATAGCGTTGTCCTGTATGCTCTCGTCTATAGTACTTTTTCTTTTTCAAACAATGTTGTGTAACAGTTTTATGTGAGAATGATGTATTAATTGTTGTCAGTTAGGTAACTCCACTTGTACGTTTCCACAGTTGGTCTGTATTTGTATCTCTCGCTTAAATTCTAGCTTTATCGACGAGGCAACTTTGCTTGTTTGTATATTTGCACTGCTTGGTTTTTTATGTATTAATTGAATTTTGATTTTCTTTCCTGGCTGGTTGTACTTGCTCCTATTAATTATGTATAGCGGTACCCGGCACGCTGGTAGAATAGGAGAGGTGGCCAAACGGCGCCTCTCCGCCAATGCGCCGCGCATGACGCAATGGCTGTCGAGTTGCCGGCGCTTTACGTAAGGTGGCAGCAGGGGTAGTCTGGGCTCATTTCTCCGCTCCGCCGTACTTGAAAGTACGTAGCCGGCGGGCGCCGCGAGCATTCAAACTATATTTTTACGTCTCCGACTTTTGAGAAAGAGCTTCGCGTCGTAGTGCCGTACACCAGGGAGGTCTTCATTACCACTGAATAGTTACCGTCGCTTAAAATGGAATTTTCGCGGAGATTTACGCATGCAGCGTGACTTCAGACGTGTCGTTTATTCCTTGTTTATTTAATTGTTGTATTTCTTTATTTTGCCGGATGTAGATGGTTCTGAGAACTGTACGGTGACTAATGCGTGATTGCCAAATGAATCACGGTTGAAACGAATATCTTTTTTATATGCTCACGTTCGAGTACATTTGCTCCTTCTTCCTCATTATAATATTAATGCACTCCTTTATTAGCATTTACAATTATATATATATATATATATATATATATATATATATATATATATATATATATATAGCTCAATGGTAAGAGCATCGCACACGTAATGCGAAGACGTGGGATCGTTCCCCACCTGCGGACAGTTGTTTTTTCATCCATTTTCATTTCCATTAATTTATCATTTATTTAATTCAATGAGTAAGCACAAGTAATTTCCCCTATGTTGCCCTTGGTGTCATTGTTTGTTGGTTTCTTATGCAATGATATATATATATATATATATATATATGGTACCCTAACTGGATTCTTATATGCTGTGTTTAAGAGTTTATGCTTTTATTAGTCGCGTGCTATTTATGCTTTTTTTATTAGTCCCTCAATCTGCAAGCATATATATATATATATATATGAAAAAGGTTGGGTCGACAAATCGTCAGTTTCCAAGCACGTCACTGAAATATAAAATCACCAGGAGGACCGGCTGATACAAAAAATGTCACAGTTTCGCCCTAAGGGCGAAGCAATGAATGCGATAGCAACACAGCAATGTCATACGAAGTAAGGTGAGCGGCTTTGGTAGCAATATGAATTGTAGTAAACATGAGCTGATTAAGTAAGCAGGTGTGCTGCGGCGTAAGTAGACCGACATGAAGATAGACTCGATGACCACGAGAAGGCGCGTGTGAAACGGTGGTGTTGATGAGAAGCGCTTCCCGTGGGCAGCGCGTGCGAAGGGACACACCTGTAGCGCTGCACTGCCGATCCGGGCAGCATTGCATGTGTAGCGTGCGTTGGAAAATGTGGCCCGACTATTACTAACTGAATGAACAAGCGTGGTGTGAGCGCGCACAAACAAACACGAATATATCACACTGAATGACTGCAGACAACGACTGTCAAAACGCTGGCAGCAAGCGCATACGCCGCAGCGGGCGAAGGTACGTGCGGTCTATCGCTTCAACGGAAACTGAGCGGCGAATGCACAGCGCATAAAGGTCAGAGCCGTGTGGAGATAAGAGACGGTGCGGGCGAGCGACCAGCGTGGTTGTTGGCAGAGTAGAAGTGCGCCCCCCCCCCCCCCCCCGCTCCCGCTCCCTCCGGCGCTGGCTTCCCGCTTCCTTGCTTGAGCGTGGGAGATTGAGTGCGTTCGCTCTCCGTGATAGCGCGCGTCCCAGCACGCTTCCGCTCGGGCATACGGCGCGCGGCGAAGATTTTATCTATACGGAACCTCACGGCGACGGCGACGGCAGAAATCCGGTTGAAGTGTCCATATAATTGCTATCGCAATAAAATCAAAGTTCATCGACGCAGCCACCGTGATATTCTTTGTAGAAGCTTCAGCGTGCGCGATCTGTCTGCAGTGTGCATCCCAAGTGAAGTCCACTGCAGCCGCGTCTACAACGGTCACCGCGGCTTCACTTACTGCGTGTTTCACGCTGTTTCTGTTCGTTGTTGCTCACAGTGGCCGACCAATGTCGGCCACGAACACGAAGGCGCGGCGGCGTCACTCTCTGTCTAGACAGAACGGCGTCTACTCCCGTCGTTTGCAGTCTCTAGCATTTTGTAGGCGTGTGCACGTTTGCACTCGCCATCTGAAGCTACTGGCGCAGGCGCCTGAACGGCGCCTGAAGGGAGCTGAACAATAATTGAACAATTGGTGACTGCGCAACAGTGAAATTTAGTTACAGCCAGGCAATCATAAATCAACTACGCCCATAAGCCCAATGCTACCCACAATGACGTGAAAACCAAATATTTTTTTACGATGTGCACTCATAGAGGTGCACTCACCGGTAAGAATTTTCACGTTTCCGGAAAAATACAGGCGGCGTCCCTTGCTATCACAGCTCTGTGTCAGCCTTGTCGAGATTTACCGCGCCGATTAGAAATTTTTAAGCTCCGTAGAGCCTGATACACTCATTTTTGTGGGCAAGGCCGGCAGACAACCTCTACAAGCTATCAAAAACATAAACATTTTAAAGCCACAAAATTTGCGACAATAACCGACCTTTTACAGCACAGCGAAAGCTTGCGAAGCGGGTCTTTGAGCCCATAAAACCTGTGTCGCCTCCTGGCGACCGCTGCAGAAACTTGAGAGGTTCGACGACGCGCTTGCGGCGCTCGTTTGGCCACCTCTCCTATTCTTCCACCGTGGTTCCCGGTACGGTTTCTTGACCTTGGGACCCTATTCGGCATATTCTGTTCTTGAAATCTCGTTTTGTTGAACTCAACATAAACTTTCAATGAAATGGCTGACTTGTTAGCTCGAGTGTCCCCCAGTGGACCTATGACCCTTGTTTTGCCTGCCACGGCTTATAAGTTCCTGCCAACGAGGTATAGAAAATAATCTTTACATGGCGATTCTGTATTATAATCGGTTTCCAGATCCTCACGTTTCGAGCATTGCCATTTTCCCCGGAATAAACAGTGTTGTAGTTCACGGCAAATGGGAATTGCTTCGTCGCATCCACCAGTTAAATATTTACTTACATGGATCTGGTGTGTACGATGGCCTCACCTCTGTACCATATCTGTAATGAAACTGAATCAATATACCACATCTCGTTTCTCTGCCTACGATTTTCAAATCAGAAAAAAAAAATAATAAAAAAACGAGGTTTCTCGAAGCTTCGCTTCGCCAGATCGGGCTATATACAGTTTAAGTGTCCGTGTTGTGTTTATCTCTTTTTAGCCACAGTGATGTTTGTTCTGCTATATCTTTAACTTCCTACGAGCAACAAAACTATTACAGTGGAAATTTCTTCTGGTTTGTATTATCGATGCGCTGTTCATTTCACTAATATCTATTTGCACTCAGAATTATTTAACGCAGTGACCCTTTATCTCCGATTCTTTAATGTCTCTTCGATAGTTTAGATGGCAAATCCGTGCCTTAGTGCGCAAGAGGAATTGAGACAACCAATGCCAAATTCACCATCCCAGTGGCTTAAACGGTATCCCGTCGTGTTGAAGACTACATTTGGTACGTGGTGTCAAATATTGCCCGATCCTTGACTATACCCTCGTAGCGAGTTTAAATCATTCTCCATCAACAGCAACTGCTACCGTTTTTATTATCTTAGTACATATTTGGCGTTAATTTCGCACGTTCCTGTCGTCTATCTTCCTTTTTTTTTTTTTTTCGTGTTCTTCGGCTATTGCACGTGCCCACGTGGTTCTTGATGAGAATCGAGGAGGGCGGGAAATCCAGGAAAACAAAATCTTTCGAACTATATATGAATTTAGTCCGAAGAATGCCGTCTGCTCGGTGCGGCTACTATAATGATGTTTTCATGTCTCGTGTGTGCGTGTTACGCAGAGTTACGCAGCCGACAAGAAATGTGGCAAGAAACGCGTGCGCGAGACGCGTCGCCAGTGTCAAGTGCATGCCCTTTCTTTCGCAGCGGCGGCGGCAGCTTTCACCCGTACACAACGACGACTGATTTCGCCGCTTCGTTGCGTCACCAGCGACGGCGCGCTGTTTCGCTTACAGGCAGAGATGCCCTTTTCCTTCTATACATATTTTTTTTTCTTTCTTTCCTTGCGCAACGCAGACGGCGCGACATTGCAGTCGTTTCGACGTAGTGTTTCTTTTTCTTCCATTTGCCTCGGAAGACGTTGCCGACTGTTTCCCTTGTTCCTTCTTTTTCTCCAAACTTCGCGCCGTGCCGTTAGCTTGTTTTCGTGCTGAGCGGGCCGACGCTAAGCAACACTCGGCCATTCGCTCGCGAAAAGGGGGGAATCTGCTGCTGCATGCATGCGCCTGTCGCGCCAGCTTGGCGCAGCGTTCGCCGGTTATTGTGACTCGTCTGGACTGACAATAATTAACACACATGCGGTGCAAACAGGGCGGCGGTTTGTTTTTACGACGCTCGGCGAACGGTGCTTGTGGCGAAGCGTTCCACTTCCCTCAGCACGTGTTATGCCCTGCGCACACTTGGTCTGTCACGCTTAACGGGCTGCTCAAACGTTTCGCAAACGAAAAGAACAGAGAAAGGGTCGGGACATTATACATAACACGAAATGTGTTGCACGAAGCAATTCACGCAGTATCGCGCTGCGTTTATATCCTTTTTGCGCCCTTTCCTCTCCCCGTCCTCTTTGCTTCTTTTGCATCCGTCACAGTTGCTCGCTGGTCCATGCGTGCTTCTCACAAACACTTTTCTCTCTCTCCCTCTTTTCCCGGTAGGTACCAGCTTTCCCTCTGCTGAATGAGCGGGTCGGTGCGATAACGCGCGAACTAAATTTCCTGTGCTGAAAAAAGAACGTAAGAAAGAACGTAAGAAAGACGAGGTGGCTATTGTTGGCAGAGGAAGAGTGGCCAGGTTTCCGCAAGCGGAGACGCTTACAACTTTTGAAATCGCAAGAAACCCTCCATTGAGTATTGTTTATTTTTGAAGCGCTGCTACCGAGGCCACAGACAAAGTGAATTCGACGCAACAAAGTGAATTCGACGAACGTACTCGCTGTCGCGAGTGCATTCTACAGCGAGCGTCACTAAACTTTCCCGTGCGACAGCCTGGGAAGGACAGTGACGGCGAAGTGCATTCGCTCAATGTGACGCTATAAGTTCGCCCGTCTACACTGGGGTGTCACTCTTAGCTCATTTAGGAAACGGCATTTATTTATTGTTTTTTATTCCTTTGTTGATTTTTTATCCGCCCTTGCCTTTGGTGGAGTATTGTTGCCGTTATTTATGCGCACATGATTGCACCTATATTGTGTAAATTAATCTATTCAACATCTAAATAGTCGAGTTTAAACAGCAATAAATTTGAAAAAAAGCGGATTGCGAAATAATGAAAGTGAGGCTATTCATGGGCTGCGTCAGAAATGGCTTCGACATAGATCACTGATATGACAACGTTGTCCTAAGGTACCATGAATGACAGTACCAGTATGCAAAGTTATCTGTTATTATTGTTGCTGTTGTTTTAGCCACCGCATTAGTTATCATAGCCACATGGTGGCTAAGTTTATAGGGAGTTCTGATGCTCTATGCACGAGGAGGCGGGTTTGATTCCGGGTTGCAAGCCTTTACGCTTCACTAAGTGATATTTCCGGTCTGTTTCGAGGTTATGATTGATTGAACGATTCATTGATATATCCACGAGGGAGACTGGAGATTTCACCACGTCTCAATAGCTGGCGTCACATGCGCGTGCCGGAAACCAAGTAGGTCGCAGAGCGCCGATCCACCAGGCTAGGGCGAGAACTTGTAGCATAATTGTTAAGTGATTCTTATAAGTTTGCTTTCGCGCATGGCAGAATGTTTTTTTTTTTTTTTTTTTGCCTAACTGCCCGTTCTTCATCCAGATGGGGAGATTATGCGTGTACCACGCGTTGGAGTATCTTTACGTTGGAACGAAGACGATTTCTACGCTCTTCGGGAATGCGATGATCCCCACTTGCGCAGGTATCTCTTGTGATGCAGAAAAGCTAGCTTTACAGGTACGCGACAAGTTCACGGACAGCGAGCTATGTTCCAAGAGCGGAAAGGGGTAGTGTTTAGTAGTGTTTACTGTCATCTTAATGCGATTAGCATTCCTAGGATTCTTCGCGCACTTTCCGGTATCTATCTATCTGCCTATCTATCTAACCGTTTTCCCGCCAACTTGGGTCACTGGATTATGTGACACTGGGTATGTCTCACCCGTCAATGACAAAAAAATTTAAGAATTTTCGATGCTGGGCGGAATCGAACCCGTGTCATATATATTCGGCCAGTCATGTCTCAATAAATTTACACACGCGGACCTCGCGGCGGCGCCGGTAGATGACGCAACGTGTCCAGAGGTAAGCGCCCGGCTACATACACGCATGACGCTTCTCTGGGGCGGTGTGGCGCTGTAGCCAAGCTTCAACGCTGATCGCATTAAACGTCGACAATCATTTTTAGATGGGTTCTGTCGGAGTGTTTAAATGCGAAGCACTTCTTGGCGAACATTTGCTACTTTGACAGCATCTATCTATCTAGCCGCCTACGGCTTTGTGCTCTCATGGTCGCTTCGTTAACATGGTATGTACCAATATTGGCATACTATTACAAGAGTATATGACGAACATAAATGATATGTCATGACCTGATTGTCACGACATGCGTGTCATGTAGGTCATGAAACAGCTGCCTACGTCTCTCATGGTCGTTTCGTTAACTTGGTAGGTACCAAAATTGGTATAGTGTGACAGGAGTGTATGACGAACATAAGTGATAGGTCATGGTCATGACAATGACCCAGCGAAAAACAATAACACTCAAAAACCACTGAAATGGGTTCGGACGTGGGTGCTAAGTGAAGGAAACACTACAGGATGCTGGTAGACGTCACAGTCATGAGCATGACTCAGCAAAAATGACAATGACTCAGCGAAAAAAGTTTAACACTCAAAAGCCACTTACATGGGTTCTGACGTGGGTACTAAGTGAAGGAAACACTGCAGGATGCTGGTAGAAGTCATAGCCATGAGCGTGACTCAGTAAAAATGACAATGACTCAGCGAAAAAAGATTGACACTCAAAAGCCACTGGGGTGGGTTCTGACGCGGACACTAAGTGAAGGAAACACTACAGGATGCTGGTAGAAATCATAGTCATGAGCATGACAAAGCAAAAATGACAATGACTATGCGAAACAATATTAACACTCAAAAACCACTTAATTGGGTTCGGTTGGGGTACTAGGTGAAGGAAAAGGCTAAGGTTGTTGGTCGAAGTCATAGTCATGACCGTGACTGAGCAAAAATTACTGACTCAGCGAAAAAAGATTAACACTCAAAAACCACTGATATGGGTTCGGACGTCGGTACTAAGTGAAGGAAACACTAAAGGATGGTGGTAGAAGTCATAGTGAAGAGCATGACTAAGGTTTTCGCCCTAAGGTCTCTAAGGTGTAGCTAAATGGTCTCCTGAGGACTCATGACATGGATGTCACGACATGCGTGTCATGTAGGTCATGAAAGAGCCGCCTACGTCTTGGTGCTCTCATGGTGGTTTCGTAAACTTGGTAGGCTCCCCGCACACTGCTTCGCATAACATCGATTCCCACAGGGCGTGGGATCTGTCGGCTTTTTTCTGAGGTGGTTTGTGGAATGTGCACTTTCCGTGAGCAATTTTCGGCAATTGCACTTGTTCATAGAACTGAATTTGGCAGCTGTAGGCTTATGTATTTTGCTCTACACTGATCCGGCAAATGTATCGTCCGTATCGAAGGTTCAGTGGCCACAGCGAACGTGACATTTGCTGTTTCAAGGCTATGTGTAATCGCCCTTGAGTACCATTTCCGACGCGTTCCCAGCACGCAAATTGAGAAGAACCTTCCTTACTGTCTAGGTCACTTATGTCTTATAGATCTGTTTGAATAAGTCAACTTCCATACGGGAGATCCGGCTATTAACATGATTAAAGAGCGACCGTATAAATTCAGCGCATTCACCACGTCGAAGGTGCTTGAAGCATACTGGCAGTTCTCTTTCGACACATTAGTTAGTTGGCTTAGGGTCTTGGGTGGATTGAGTGAGAGAATTTATTGGACTAAGACTGTCATACGTATGACATGCTATTCTGGGCGCTTAGGATGCAATATAAAGGAGAAAAGTACGAGCGGCATTAAACCACAATATAAAACACGCATGCGCGCCTACACGCACTAACAAACGAATACGCATGCGCGAATTTCAGGTATACTCTTGGAAGTCGAATGCGGGCGCTTTCCCGTAGTCCACCGCTCACTTCAAGGAGCGCGTCCATGACACATGACGAAGCGTGTACAAGTGCGAAATATGCGATTCAACTCCTCACTTACACTGAGCGTGTGGTACACTGGCTAGCAGATAATTGAATATTCAAATAAAAGGGGTTCGCGAAAGCAACGTTAAGTAAGTTGTCTGGGTGAGTGAGTCAAGTATACGGGATAAAGTAGGTGTTGTACTATAGGCTGGATAAAATTATGTTTGAATTAAACACTTCGTCATTATCATCGTCTGTGTCCTGGTGTCCCTGTTGTACTGAATGCGGGTAGGTAATTGGCTAGGCGGAGTGGGTCAGTGGGTGAGTATACTGGAGATCGAGTCAGTGGTACGAGCGAGGAATTCGCGTACAGATTAGCCTTCCCGAGTATCGTTGGCACTGATGCTCCGATTGTGTTCTTCTCGGGCCATTAGTGTATACCACATTCATGCATACTAACCAACGTTTATGCATAGAACTAGCCATAAATCTCCACTTACTTATTCACGTGAGTGTGTATGTATGTGTGTGGTGCGTAAGTCTTTGTTTCGCCGTTGCATGTCACACCCCTTAGCATCGGTTGGACATTCACTGAAGCGACTCTATAGTTCTCTCGGAGATTCTTCAGACCAGCGCCTCACCTAATTGCGCTCACCTTTATTAAATAAAAAAGGAACAGGCTATTAATTCATCTCGTAACCTTATGGATACATTTAGTCCGGTGCATAAACCCAAGAATGTTGCGTGTCTTCGACACGTCTTCAGCAGTCGCGCTCTTAACCCGACAAAGAAGTGGTGACATCCTCATCGAAAACCGTCAGGCTTCATTTCAACAGAGGCGAAGGAATCAGTGTGTATTTGTACTCCCGTGTGCAGAGTCTGTGTGGCGCTCCCAAGTCAGACTCCGTGGCGAGGTCCTCATTGCGAGCTCCGGACTAGCTCAACATCCCCCACCCTTGAGACGCCGTCTTGCATTGTCTGGCCTCGGCAGCCAGAAATGAGCGGCGCGTCGGGCCTACCGATAGCCCCGTAAGTAGGTCACGGCACGACCTGAAATCTTGTCGTGAGAGGCGCTTTTTATATCTGCCTCCGCAGGGTCGCGTGCTGGCTGTGTGACGGATCTCTCAGCCTCGCTCCGGTGTTATAAGTGGCAGGAAATCCTCTATATGCACTCCACGGGACCGGTCATCTGAACCACGTGTCGGTAGACGCTTCTTCCGCCCTCTTTTGAAGGCGAAGACAAGTAGCGGCCGCTTTCGCAAGACGGTCTCAAGTTCAGTGGCTGACTTCTGTGGCGGCGGCCGCAAAGAGTGTGCATAATCGCCTCTTCGAGCCGACGGACGCGCACGGCCCCGCCGATAGGAAAAGAATTTGCATTCTCGTGAACGCCACGCCAACCGTTAGTGTCATCAGTTCGATGTCGATACAAGGGTTTTGGGACACTTGGAACACAAACCTTCCAAACTGACGTTACAGGCACTATAGTGTGCTTTTTGACAGTGTTCTGTATATATATATATATATATATATATATATATATATATATATATATATATATATAATTGTATAAGATATCCACCAAGATAATTTCCAATAGAATCTGGGCAACATTTGACTTCAGGCAACCAAGAGGACAGGCTGGCTTCAGGAAGGGATATTCTACGATGGATCATATCCATGTTATCAATCAGGTAATTGAGAAATCTGCGGAGTACAATGAACCTCTCTATATGGCTTTCATATGAAAATAGATTATGAAAAATGCATTTGATTCAGTAGAGATACCAGCAGTCATACAGGCATTGCGTAATCAAGGAGTAGTACGGAGGCATGCGTGAATATCTTGGCAAATATCTACAAATATTCCACAGCTACCTTAGTTCTCCACAAGACAAGTACAAAGTTACCTATCAAGAAAGGGGTCAGGTAAGGAGACACAATATATCCAATGCTATTCACTGCATGTTTAGAAGAAGTATTCAAGCTCTTAGACTGGGAAGGCTTAGGAGTGAGGATCAACGGCGATTATCTCAGCAACGTTCGGTTTGCAGATGACATTGTCCTGTTCAGAAACACTGGGGACGAACTAAAACACATGATTGAAGACCTTAACCGAGAAAGTGTAAGAGTGGGGTAGATGATGAATATGCAGAAGACAAAGATAATGTTCAATAGCCTGGCAAGGGAACAAGAATTCAGGATCGCCAGTCAGCCTCTAGAGTCTGTAAAGGAGTACGTTTATCTAGGTCAATTACTCACAGGGGACCCTGATAATGATAAGGAAATTTACGGAAGAATAAAATTGGGTTGGAGTGCATACGGCCGGCATTGTCAAACCCTGACTGGGAGCTTACCACTGTCGTTGAAAATAAAAGTGTACAATCATTGCATTCTACCGGTGCTAACATATGGGGCAGAAACTTGGAGGTTAACAAAGAAGCTCGAAATCAAGTTAAGGACCGCACAAAGAGCAATGGAACGAAAAATGTTAGGCCTAACGTTAAGAGACAGGAAGAGAGCGTTGTGGATCAGAGAGCAGACGGGGATAGCTGATATTCTAGCTGACATTAAGATAAAGAAATGGAGCCGGGCAGGCCATGTAATGCGAAGGACAGATAACCAGTGGACCGTAAGAGTTACAGAACGGATACCAAGAGAAGGGAGGCGTAGGCGAGGACGGCAGAAAATTAGGTGAGGTGATGAAGCTAAGAAATTTGCAGGCGCATGTTGGAATCCGCTAGTGCAAGACAGGGGTAATTGGAGATCGCAGGGAAAGGCCTTCGTACCGGATACACACACACACACACACACACACACACACACACACACACACACACACACACACACACACACACACACACACACACACACACACACACATATATATATATATATATATATATATATATATATCCGGCACTGTTTTCTTCGAGTGTGAAAGAAGCTCGCGAATACACGCAAAGTGCCTCGAGCTGCCAGTCGCGCGACAATTCTGCGTGTATTCGCGGGCTTCTTTCACACTCGAAAAAACACATTTTTGTAGCATGTATTGAGCAACAGAAAGCTGTATCGGGAGTTTTTCATGTTGCTCTACAATTTTCTCATTGACACTTTGACAATTAGGACAGTACTGCTCGAGTTAGATAATTAATTACAATTACTTAATTAAATCTCAGTAACGAAAAAATTACTGGCGGCTACTCCAATGTACTGGAAACAATGCGCACTAGGTTTGCCTCGCGTAACGCCTTCCTCTTTTTTTAAATCCTGCTGTATACTGATAGCTGGGACACCCTATATATATATATATATATATATATATATATATATATATATATATATAGCGCCCGATCGTTCGCGCTTCTTTGCACGTGTGAATACAATGCCATCTCCACCCACTTCCCTGTTTTTTTTCCCCCTTCTTTCCTTTATCGCCTTCCTGTACAGTGCAGGGAAAACCGCAGTCTGCTCTGGTTATAGCCTCTCCGTGTTCCTCCCATTTCTCGCTTTAGCAGTGACGTCTCTTTCGACAGTGAAAGCCCGTGGCCTACCGCGGTCTGCTGCTGTCGAAACCGCCGGCAGCCATCTATACCACACCGTGCCCCCTTTGGAGGCGTGCTTCGCACGTTATAGTGGGATTATATAAAATAGCACAGAAGGACGACTTGAGAGCGGCTGACCTTCTCTGACTCTTAGAGTGCGTTCTTAATTTAATTTTACCCTCGTCAACAGGCCGTAAGGAGGAAAGAAAAATCAGATCCATCGTTCTGATCTGGCCGTCGGTGCGGTGAGAGCGCCGTAGCCGCGAGCAGTACTAGGGAAATGAGCGAAGGCTCGGCTTCCCGCCCGCTCCAAGAGCTCGGCAGCAACGAAGTATAAGCGCGCAGGTCACGTCAAAGAAGCAAACACACGCGCTCGAGCGTAGCTGCGAAGGCCTGCGTTCGAGCCAGGATGTCGTGCTTACAAAACTGCGGTCTGCTTACCAATGCGGGCGGCACGCAATGCCGTAACAAGGCAAGGCCAGACGGAGCTAAAGGAAAAGCAAGAAAGCGGCAAGCCTCTCGAAGTAGCTGCGTGATCGTCGCGACAACACCGTCTCGTGCGTCGCCGAAAAAGGCTACCTGTTCATGCTTATATACACGCAACTGCCGGCAGTTCGCGACGTGAGCCGAAGAAATCGCGAGTGGCCTTTACTATTATGCTGGCGAAACGCGCTCTGCGTGCAACAAGAATACGTAAATAAACTTCTTTCTTTCTTTATACCGAATTGTTTAATAAGGACGACGAGAGCACCTCTGTCTCCGTCAGGGTCGCGCAACAGTCGCAGCAAATTCACCACCGGCGCCCGTGACTGCGTCGCAAACGTTGCGGCCGGGCTGGCACCCGGCTTGCGACGAGCGCCGGCAATTTGCCGTATCCGAGCGCGCGCGCGCGTGCCGTTATCGTGCTTCGATAGATTGCGCGAAAACGCAGCTGTCGCGGTGCTTACCGCGCTGGCGCCATTGGCCTCGTTTTCAGCGGTCACCGACGCGCCGACGACCGACGATTGCTGGCGCGCCGGGAGCGTTATTTTGCGCCGCGCATTCTCGAGAGGACGCTGGGGCAGACGGGCTGCTTGCTCGCTGAGTGCCAGCCTACAGAACCCGGGTGCGCGCCTCGCCCCTGGGTGGCCGGAAGCCGATCGCGCAGGGCGAAGCGACGCGTTCAAGGCCTCGCGACGGCGTGCTGCGCTGCGCGACGCCCGTAGCGCTCCGGGGGGGAAGACGACGACGCCATAGACAGCCGTTTGGCGGGCAGCTGCGCGAGACGACGCCGAGTCTTTTCTAACAAGCGAAGCGTCGTCGCCGCTGGCACGTTGTCAAAGCGTGCCTCGTCGTCGAAACGGCCCGACGCGTCGCAGATAGCGCTCGCGGCCCCCATGGCGGTGGTTTGTTTTGTGCTCTGCGCGATGTTTTTCTCGGCCACTTTTGCCGCCGCGGGCTTATCTGCTGGGCTGCTTTTTTCCCCTCAAGCCGCTGCCACACGTCGTTGCGAGCGCACCTCGCGGGCGCCTCGCGAGATTACGATAGCTGAGCGGCAGCACCTCGCGTGCCTGGCCGAATCGCCGATAGTTCGCTGCGCGCTGGTCGCCATGGCGACGGCAAACCTTTCTCTACTCATCCGCTCACTGCTGCCGAACTGT
Source organism: Dermacentor silvarum (assembly GCF_013339745.2). Classification (NCBI taxonomy): domain Eukaryota; kingdom Metazoa; phylum Arthropoda; class Arachnida; order Ixodida; family Ixodidae; genus Dermacentor; species Dermacentor silvarum. The sequence continues at coordinate 74,323,500 of NC_051154.1, read as the reverse complement.
CACTCCCGCGAGAAAAAAGAAAATCCGTCGCTTGTTTCTCGCTAATGGCTACCTCTCTGTGTATACGAGGGTATAGTAACGAGGGTGAACGTGGCCTCGGTAGCAGGTGAAGATGTGCAGAGAAGGGCAACTCAGACACATATTTGCTTTTGCTCCTTCGATCGGCAGAGGGCGCATGGAGGCCGCATACGAGCGCGTTGCAATATGAAGCCGGCACGAGTGCGGGAGTTGGGCCAAGTTTTGGTGGTGCGCGTTGGCACGCGGCCTTGCTCGGCTGCCGCGCGCACCCCGATACTTGTATCGCGCACAGGCTCGCGACGTGGTCTGTTTCACCTCGCAGCACGGCTAGTATCGGCCAGGGTCGGGTGCTGAAAGAGAGGAGAAAAAGCCATCAGTGGGTGTGGGTGTCACGAAACGAACCTTCGCAAAAAGGAACAAAAATAAAAGGGGTTCGAAGGGAAGGGGGAGTCCGTAGAAAACGCCTAGTAGTGCAGCCATGAAAACAGTTGCTGGTTGTGTAAGGCCGGATTGTTCGCAGCTTTAAAAGCGGCGAGCGGGCGAAGTGCCAGAGGAGGAAATGAGAGCAAAGGGGGAGGTCCCCCTGCTTTCACAAGGCCCCCGTTCCACGCACTGGTGACGTACGCTAAAGCGAGAACGTCAGGGGCGCCTTCGTTGCTGTTTACGCGGTGTAAACAGCGAAAATGACGCTTTTGCAAGATGGGACTGCTCGAACGCTCAATGAGCGAATGCACATACGCATAATGGCGGATAAATCGCGTATCTGGAGACGACAGAAGTGCGCGCCTTAGCTCGTACACCCCTCCATCTCTGGTTGCACGGTAAGGGAGAAGTAAACAGACAGCAATCAGTTCATCGGGGAATTTTTTTACTCCAGTTCGGGGGCATATCACTCTGACGATGTGCGCCGAATCTACAGTACGCGAAGTGAACCACCCGTGTTCACAACGTGTTTATTTCAATGCGGTTCCAGCGCACATCCGCCCTATTAGCGTAGCTGCTTGGAAATTATTTCTTTAGGGGAAGAGTCCAATGCAAGTAAGGTCATTCGGAGTAATTCTTCGCTGTAATGAACGCGAGTCAGCCAGCGCCCGCAACATGAAGCTTCACGCGCATGCACTATTGTATTGCAGTGCAGCGGTTTTCAGCGAGCGTCCGACAAACACCGGCTCGATGGAGCGCGCCGACCTCCGTAAACTTATATTGGGACTGTAGTCACTGCTATAGTCCTTCTTGCAGTAGCCGCTTCATGACTTCATTGAACTTCTATCGTGACCACAAGCTGAGCGCATTTAGAGTGGCGCCGGCTTCGCGAGGAATGCAAAATGTCGCGCCTCAGGTGCCGCCGCGCTCCAGCCAGCGCTGCCACGGCGATCTGAAAAGGTGAAACCTCTGAGCCGCTGTAACGCCCCCCCCCCCCCCCCCCCTTTTTTTTTTTTTTAACCACAGTGCGGCGGTGTTAAGACGGTGCGCGTTAGGCGGCCGTGGCAAGCAGTCCCGAAGGGACGGCTTGGCACTACGGCGCCTTACTAGAAGACAGGCATTCTTCACATTGCCCCGACCGGGGCGCTGCCAGTGCCTATATTCCGGTTCTTGCGCGAGCAAAAACACTTTGGCACGCGAGGCACGCTTCTGGACATTAACAGCTGCGTTGAGAATCGCATAAAGAGGAAAGATAGAAAAGAGGCGGTGAACGCGTGGCGGCCAAACTGTTTTCCAACGCCTCACGCTTCAATGAGCAAAGTAAGAGGGGCAGTATAACGCGGGTATAAGATGCGCGAAACGCAGCCTGCAGCAGAGCGCGAAACGCGCATATGCGCACTGTGGGTGCGCGAAGCCCGGGTCGTTCCTCTTTTTCTTCCAAGTCGCGCGCGTGCGCGTGTACAGAAGGACGAAACCCGAACGCGCTGTTTACTACGCGCGTGCTTGCCGAGAGCCGTGGTCCAATACAGCAAAAAAGAAAAAAAAAAAAAAAAAAACTTACGCTATGCATATTAAGCTCCGCGCTGATAACACCAGTGGCGGAGGGAGGCTGGAACTACACGGTTAGGCAGATTTATTACTATGATGCGAAGCATTTCTCTCGAGAGTACTCCGCTTGTTCAGGAACTTTTCAGGCGCCCGCGGCGCCGTGTTCTTGATTCGCTTTTGCTGGTCATCCCGCCGGAATCAACTCATTCCTTCCACGTCGCAACGTGTCCACCCACCACGCACTCTCTACTTAGCTTAATTATCATCTACGAGCCCAGGTTGCCGCCATCGGAGATGGGCTCCTGTCTCTTTTTTTATTATTATTATTATAATTAAGACACGCGCTGTGCTTTTCGGCGTGCATACAAGCGCGGTAGTGACTTGAATTCGCTTATAGTGATTGCGGCAAATAACTTCTTGATTCCCGTTACTGATAAGGGGCAGTGTGAATCAGGTTTTGCTAGTTTCATTACTTTCTGCTGACAGCTGCCCACCTTAGTGATCTTTATTACTAGCCTTTCCGAGTGTCCATGGCGAAAATTCCGGGGCGAGCTCAAAGCAGTGGCTGGATAAATACACTGCGTGCAGAAATGTGGACAGCTTGCTGTTTCGTTAACGGCCTATGAGTCGAAACGCGATACGTCAGCTGCTTCGCTTCCTTCCAGTACGCTGATTTACTGCTGTATTTTGATCGTGAGTGAATTCTTTAGCTAGCCAGAGTGTTTTCAGTTGCGACAGCGAGGATACCTATAAAGGAAACATATACAAACAGCCCGAAAACCGCCATATTTTCGTTTATGAAAACGTTTATGGCCCCATGTGTTAAAATTATGCGATCAGTTGAATGGAGTTTTCGGGTTAATAAATGAGTGCCGCAGGGGTAAAGCCTCGGCAACTCAGAAACCCGACAATACAAAGGCGAGCGTCAGTGGTCCTCCAGAGATTTCTACAAGTGCGAAATACTGTTGGAAATTATTCGTTACTGCTTGTACCACCCAGTGAAAGCTGTATGTGTTTCGCTTGGACTTATATTGCGTTCCTTTCTGTGCCTGAATCCATGAGCCTTTCTGTGACCTGCCTTCGTGTTTTCGATTTTAACGCGTTTGTGTCAGCTGACTTTACGTTTCAGTGCGTTTTATGTGATCTCTGTTGTGAGCTTTCCTCCGTGCATTTATGTCACCTGACTTCAAGTCTGACTTTTTCTTTCTTGTTACCTTTCTTTTGTTCACTGCCGGCTCACTTTTTCATATTTATTATGTATCCGTTCTATATTAAAAGGAGTAGTCGGCGCCTAGTTAATATCGTCTATTTAAAAAAAATTGCAATTGATGTTTGTTTCACTCCATTCATCGAACCATTATTTCGACCCAACCACACTCTGTGCACAATCGCCAACCGCGAAGAGCATGAATTATCTTTCACGTCGTTATCGCTAACCTCTTCTGCCAGGCTGAAGATTGGGTATGACATTTGGTTTTCGAATAAAACCCGGCTTTTCCCGATTTTTCTTGACCGTTCTTGCGAAAATATCGTTAAATTGATACTAAAGACAACAGCTACTAAATCGGTTATCGATTGATAGCTGACTTTTTTTCAATAACATCTTTTCGCAGACTCCACTTGCTAATAACGCGTCGGCTAGCTGTATACCTGAGCTTAGAGACTATACAACATACACGCTTGGCGTGCATAGGTGTACACATTCAAGCAGTGTGCGTTTTTTCGCATCCCACGCTGTACACTGCGAGGCAGCCATCTCCGTGTACGACGCTGAGAAGCGTCGAAAGAGAGCACCTGAATTCTATAGAATAACTTAAAGAACGATGCCTGCTGGCACCTGGCCATGGCGGAATGCTTGCGTGACCCTCATGCTTTTGTAGTCTCCATCTGTAGCTCTACATATTCGCCATTTTTCCGAACGACTGGACAGCGGGCTCATTCATTCATTGGCCGGTTCGCATCGCTCACGCTTTCGATGCGAACCTCCGGACCCACATTAACTTTACTGCGCCAAAAGAAAAAGAGAAAAAAAGAAGAAATGCTTTTGGTATGCCCTGGCAGGGTTTCAAAGTTATTGCACCAGACTCGGCGCAGTGACTTCGTTACTAAACAGGGGGCACGTATTGCGACAAAAGTGGACGTAGACTGTCAATGTGGCCGCAGCTGACCCGCTTACTTCCGACGCGATGGCGGCCGGTATGTCAAATTGCATTTCTGATCCAACGAGTTGCGACACACGTACACGCCCTCGGATGCGTTGAAATCGTGTGCCTTGCGAAACATCGTTCGAACTTAAGGCACGAAGAACGAGGCAAAAAATTTCATTATAGGAACGCAGGAAAAGGAAGATCGCGAAAATTGTTTAGGCTGTCCATAATAGAATGCCCGTGGCAACGTGGGGATGTATGGCCTTACACTTCTTGCTGAATATCGATCTGCATACTTGAAACAACCTGTCTCAAAGGCTGTGGACCACTGTTAGACCAAACTAAGTATCGTGTTTACTCGAATGTAGGCCGATACCCCCCCCCCCCCCCCCCCCACACACACACACACACAGACACACTTTTCTTCTTCTTAATAATGTACGAAGGTCGAAGATCACCTTAGGTTCGAGGATACGGTGCGGTCACAACCGCCAGACGCTGTCGGTGGCAGAAAGGTCGATGCCATGAGGTGAAAAAAGATGTTGCCGATTGTATCAGATAAAGGGAAGTGGGACTGTCCTTAACGACCGAGATCATACAGGCGAAGGAGGTATCAAACGTTCAGGGCGTCGTTCTGTACAAGTTCAGTATAAAGGAAGGGGGGGGGGGGGGGTTCTTTATTGAAAGCAATATGGATTTTTAAAAAAAAAGTCGCAGTTTCACCCGAAAGGCGAAGCATTGATTGCCATAGCAAACTAGTGGACAGCTATACGAATTAGGAATAGTAGTTTTATCGGCCGTATAAACTTGTAAACATATAGGCATGCTAACTAAATTTACAAGCATAGTGTCACGCGCGCACAGGCAAACATGCACGCATCTCACTCGATGACCGCGGAAACTCTCTTGTCAAAACGCTGTAGTGAGTAAGCGCGTCAGCAGCAGCGAGCGAATTGCCCTTGGTCTCGCCGCTCGCATCAACGCGAACTAAGCCGCTAAAACACAGCGCAGGGAGGAAGGACTATGCCCTCGCCGCAGATGGCCCTCAAGATACAGCTGCTCGGGCGGGAGCGCACTCGCCGTGGTTGCTTAGTGGCTATGGCGTTGCGCTGCTAAACACGAGGTCGCGGGATCGAATCCCGGCCACGGCGGCCGCATTTCATTGGGGGGCGAAATGCGAAAACACCCGTGTATAGTTAGATTTAGGTGCACGTTAAAGAACCCCAGGTGGTCCATTATATTCCGGAGTCCCCACTACGGCATGGCTCATAATCAGATCGTGGTTTTGGCACGTAAAACCCCATAATTTTTTTTCGCGCGGGAGCGCCCGGCGTAGTACGCGGCCTCCCCCCTCCCTGCCCTCCCCCCCGGAGCCTTGCGGCCCGGCAGGCGCGCGAGTTCGCTCGGGCGGCGCGTAGTAAATCATTAAATTGATATCGCAATAGAAAAATCATGAGCCATTCCACTCTGTGAAGGTGGATGACCAGCGAAGCTGTTTAGCACACGACACAGAGGTGACACAGAATGGGGAGGCCGCTTACAGTCCGGACTCCCGAGGAGCAACGCGTCTACTAAGAGCGACGCAGGAACAGAGACGAGAATGCAATCGTCGCCGGGAGTGCGCACTACACGCGGCCTCCCCATAACGACGAGATAAATGAAATTCAAAATGAATAACGGCATCGTGTCTTATATACGTACGCGGGCGACGGCGCCGCTGCCCCGGGAGAGCGGCAGGAAACTGGGCACGCAAGCGGTTGGAACACCGATGATGAGAGGGTGGTGAGAACGTAGACATGGTCGACGCGGGTCGGCCTTTAGGGCTAATATGCGATCGTAGCACACGACACAGAGGTGCGCCTCCACCTTGCACAGCGGTACCAGCGTGTGACCGTAGATGCCGTCATCGTTGGTGCTGTGGGTTCGTGGGATCCCAAGAACGACGACATCATGCGACGGATTTGTTCGCGATCCTACCTTAAGCTTTTCAATAAGCTGGTGGTGAGTGAGGTGATCACCGCATCCCGGGAGATTTACCACCATCACGTCGCTCACCGTTAGTTGATGCATCAGCTGTTGACTCGACCTTCATCACTGGTCAATGACGTCAGCCTGTTAGGTCCTGATCGGACTGTTCTCTGCGGACTGTTCTGTAATGTGTGGACATTTTCACATTTTCGTGTATTTTGACCCTTTCCTTCTTCCCTTCATGCCTTTTTTATTTTCCTTTCCCTTCGTATTTTGCTTTAACATGGGAATAAAAACCTCTGTTGTTGCCGTTGTTCATCGGACCTCTTTGGGTGCCAGGTGTGACAAGGGCGCGTTGCAGGTCCCAAAGCCCACCACCAGGAGTCCACAGGGGTATGTGTAATTGCGCTTGGACCCTTTCTGCACTATCACCAGGATCGGCCCACATTTTGCACACGCACGCGAACAATGCACGGAAGCTTAGCCATAAACAGCTTCGCTGTAAAATCAGTATAGGGGGGGGGGGGGGGGGGGGCAGAGTAGCAGTGTGGTGCTAGCAGGCCATGCTAGCCGAATATTTGCAACATATACTGCCAATTTTGCAGGAAGGGCACATACATGAGCGATACATGAGTACGTACATGACTAATACATGAGCAATACACATCCAGTACGCACATACATGAGCAATACGCGCGCTAGTGCATAATCAACCAAGTAATGTATCATTGAAGTTATGTAGTATAGCTACGAACATAAAAATACATTTGAAAAAAATACAGAGGACAATTAAGGGTAGGCTACAAGAACTAACAAGAGTGAAAGTAATTCTCATTAATATTAACGGAGAAAAAAATATTGCATTGCGCACAGGTGTTCCTCGTACAAGCGTAAGAAGTTATTTAATGACGAAGTGCTAGTTAATTATGCAGGCAATTTATTCCATTCTATAATTGCTAATGGAAAGAATGAGTACCTAAAATAACGTTTAAGTGATACTCTTTTAGTGCTTGATGAAGTTTATGTCGAGTGCATCTATTTTCAGGTTTACTCAAGTACGTGGTGCTGTCTATATTAAACATGTTATTTAATAGTTGGTAGATAATTTTTTTTTCATGCGAGTTTAGCACGGTTTTGTAGCGTAAGCAGTCCTGCTGAGTTACTTAGTTCTGATGGTGAATAAATAATCTAGTACTTGTTAAACATTAATCTTATTGCTTTCCTATGAACTCCCTCTAGTCTGTTGGTTAATGTCTTAGTATACGGGAACCAAACAAAATTAGCATATTGAAGTACAGGTTTAACGAATGTATTATAAGGTAAAAATTTTACATCTGGTGTAGCGAGTGCCATCTGAGGCCATCTGATATTACCAACCCTATGTATTTATGTTTATTGACTGTCTTCAGTGGGATGTTTTTCACTGCGTATGAGAAGTCCGATACATGTAGCCTCCTAGTTACATGCATGAGGACTGATGTATTAGAGTTAATTAAAGCTCATCTGCCAGATGCTACACCATTTAGATTCTAGTTGTAATGCATTGTTTAGAGCTTCATGTTCTTCCCGAGAGCTGATTTAGCGATATAAATTACAATCGTTCGCAAAAAGCCTGATATTGACATTTATATTGCTAGGTAGGTTGTTAATAAAGATTAGGAATAATATAGGAGCTAGCACACTGCTTTGGGGTTCACCTGAAGTAACCTTGACTGTACTAGAGCTTCCATGATTTACTTCTACATATTGCTTTCGATCTGATAAAGAATTATTAATCCAGTCAGTAACGAGGACTTTGCCTAATGTTGATTCAAGTTTCCTTAATAATATTGTGTGAGATAACAAATCAAATGCTTTTCACAATTCCAAAAATAAGGTTTGTTGAATTCTGATGGTCTATGGTCAGGGTTATGTCGTGTATTGATTCGATAAGCAAGCTGTATGACAGTTGACATACACTGGCGAAATCCGCGTTGAATTAGGGACAAGATACAGTGTTGTTCCAGAAAAGCAGTTATGTGTTTGAAGATAATATGCTCAAGCATTTTGCATACCGTGCTTGTTAAAGAAATATGTCGATAGCTGCATGCTTCTGATTCGCTTCCACGTTTGTGAATGGGCATTACCTTAGCTGTTTTCCAATCTGCAGGAGGCGTGCCTGTTGATAAAGATTTGTTAAACATGATGCACAGGTATTTACTTACCCATTCGCTTTATCTGCTTGGAAATCCATTGGGTATATTGATCACGCAGACACGTTCTCCTTGGAAACTGGCCTACACAAACAGCGCGAGCCGCCCTGACGTTCACTCTTTGCAACACTAGAACGGACAAAAAAACTATAAACATTCTATAGAACGGACAAAAAGAAACTGTATTTAAACGCATCGGTACGGTGGCGAAAAGTGGACATATTCAACTTATGGTGATGTCTGGTGGTTGTAAGTCTAGCGGGTGCGATGTATTTGCTACGCAGGGGAATCGTGGGGAGTAAATTAGAGTATAAAGAAACGTCAAAGATTCAACGTGACGACGAGAAGAGAGACTGGTAAGTTGAAGACTAAGAGGATGGGAACTGGGTGAAAAATACCTGTCAAAGCGACGGTAAATGAAGCGTACAGCTTTCTTCTGGGCAGATTCCATTTTCTTGATGTCGGATGTTTTGTATGGGTTCCATACGACAGAGCCATACTCCAGTATTGGACGAACCAGCGTTTTGTAAGTGAGGAGTCGTGTGCTAAGTGGGGCTGAACGTAATGTGCGTTGCAAGTAGCCTAACCTTCTAAGCGCACGGTTGCACATGAGTTCGATGTGATGCGACCAAGATAAATCCTGAGTGAATAGAAGACCTAGATATTTATACTGGGAAACATTTCTTAGAGGGCAGTCATTAAACGAATAGGTAAATCGAGGAGGAAAAGAACGTTTGGTAAATGACATAGATACAGTTTTCCGGAAATTGATTTGCATCTGCCAAGTCTCACACCATGATTGAAATGATGCAAATGAATCATTAAGGATAATGTGATCATGAGGAGTTTTAACCGTATGGTACAAAACACAATCATCTGCGTACATGCGGATTTTAACAGGAATATTGCTTGGCAGATCATTTATGAGAATCAGAAACAGAAGCGGACCTAATATTGAGCCTTGAGGTTCGCCAGACGTTACACTGCAAGTGGAGGATTGAGAAGACCTAAAGAGTACGTACTGAGACCGATTGGATAAAAAAGAAGAAATTCAGTTAACTAATGCTTGGTTGTTAAGAATAACAGTGAGCATTTTCAACAGTTTGCAGTGTGACACAGTGTCGAAAGCTTTTGAGAAATCTATAAATATTGCGTCGATTTGATCACCTGCATCGAGGGCCTGGATGATATCATGAGTGAATTCACTGTGCTGGGTTGTGGTGCTAAATCCGCGTCGAAAACCGTGTTGAGCATCCGATAAAACATTATTGGACTCTAGAAATTCTATGCTATGTTTGTAAATTATGTGGTCAAGTATTTTACAAGAATGAGATGTGATAGAGATGTATCTGTAGTTCAGTAAGGACTGCTTATTCCCGGATTTGAATAGTGGAAGAATTTTAGCCGATTTCCAGACAAAAGGGACAACAGACGTCGAGAGAGATTTCTGAAAAATAACAGTTAAATATCTGCTATTCCATAAAGAGTATCTAATGAGGAATGCATTGTCTTTATTGTTGGGACTACCTTTCTTTTTCGGATCTAGTTTTAAAATCAAATTCAGCACACCCTGGTTCGAAACAACAATGTCGTTAATAGAACTATGCGTCTGCTCTATAAAAGGAGGAACAACGGAGTTATCGAGCGTAAAAACAGATTTAAAGTAACTATTAAATGCGTTTGCAATCATAGCAGTATCACTTGTAACTGTGTTGTTTATTTCAAAAGTATCAGTGTTAGATTCCTTTGCCAGAACAGAGCTCCAAAATTTACCTGGATTATTTCTAAGCAAACCTGGAAGTGTTACCTGGAAGTAAAAATCCCGAGCAGCATTAGTTTTGCTTCGAAGTTTCTCCTTAAGAGCAATGAATTGTGCAGTAAGAACAGAATCACCAGTGCGTTTAGCACGCCGCAAACGTCCAAGTCGTCGCGACAGGTGCAAAATTTCCCGTGTGATCCAAGGCAGCTCTGAATTCGTCTTTTTCGTTTTTAACGGTACAAAACGCGTGATGCACAATGTAACAAGATCAGTAAAAAAATTTTTAAAGTATCGACATCGTCAAAAAGACTAATCGCTTCAAACTGGCTAAAGGAGGCGCTGAATGTATCAATTATACCCACATCATCAGCATGGCTCATATCGCGGAAAGTAGAATAAATATATCGGGTCCTCGGCGCAGGACAAGAAATGGATGCAAATACCGCTTTATGATCTGATATGCCATCAACAACAGCACATTCGTAACCATAATCGCAGACCCTGGGGCTGAAAAAGATGAGATCTAAAATCGCCGTGCCTCTTGTGACATCACTGACTATTTACTTTAAGCCGGTAGTCAGTAAAAAATTCAGTGCTTCTTTGTACAGTTGGGAATCATGGCCTAGCAGAGATAACGATGGCCAGTGTATATCGGGGACGTTAACATCACCCATGCATATTAGATTTGGTGAATGAAGTGCTACTTCTTGAATGAATGCACTCAAGGAAACCATTGGGTCTGCGATCAAGTTAGGTGGGCGGTAAAATGCACCAACAACAAAGGTCAATGACTCGAAATAAACTTTACACCAAACCGACTCACTTTGAGATGGAGCATCAAGCACAGAAAATTTTAAGTCGGAGTATAAATATAAGGCAACGCCACCGCCTCTACCTTCTGTTCTATCAGTTCTTATAACATTAAAGCCAGGTATAGCGTTACTTCGGCATTGCAAATTTCACTATGAAACCATGTTTCCGTGACTCCAATGATATGGGGGAAGTAGGACAAAGTTAATGACAAGAAATCAGGAAACTTGTTGACTAAACTTCTGGCGTTAATATTTACAATGCGGAGATTATCGGGAAAGTCACGTGGGCGTCAACGAGAATTAGAAGCAGTAGCTCAAGTAGACGCCCTTGTATCGCGATTACGAGACAGCACAATTGTGTTAGTCTGCGCGTCCCAATTGCAGCGCACGTTATCCATAAACACGTGGTCGTATACTATGCGCACGGAGGAGCCGCTGTTGCTGTAAGTTCTGGTTGCCTCCCATAGCTTTCCTCTGATAGATCGTACGCTGTCTGAATAGTCCTCATATATGCGTTGAGCGGAACCCTTCAGCTTAGGTGCATTTATAAGAATTTGAGCTTTGTCACGAAAATCCCGAAGTTTCAAAACAATGGGGTGGGAGCGGCCTGTGTTGCGTCTTCCGATACTATGACAGACGGACGAGGGCGAAGCGAGACGGTGCGTTGCGCGAAACTCGCACGAAACGGTTGCAGCGCGCAACCGTTGGCTTCGGCTGCGGTGGGACGATTTGTGGCAACTCCATGCAGTTTGCAGAATGTAGCTCAAATGCAGCCCATCAGCATGATCATCAGCCTATGTTTATGTCCACTGCAGGACGAAGGCCTCTCTCCCTGCGATCTCCAATTACCCCTGTCTTGCGCTAGCTGATTCCAACTTGCGCCTGCGAATTTTCTAACTTCATCACTCCACCTAGTTTTCTGTCGTCCTCGACTGCGCTTCCCTTCTCTTGGTATCCATTCTGTCACTCTAATGGTCCACCGGTTATCCATCCTACGCATTGCATGGCCTGCCCAGCTCCACTTTTTCCGCTTAATGTCAACTAGAATATCGGCTATCTCTGTTTGTTCTCTGATCCACACCGCTCTCTTCCTGTCTCTTAACGTTAGACCTAACATTTATCATTCCATCGCTCTTTGTGCGGTCCTTAACTTGTTCTCGAGCTTCTTTGTTAACCTCCAAGTTTCTGGCCCATATGTTAGCAACGGTAGTATGCAATGATTGTACACTTTCTTTTCAATGGCAGTGGTAATCACCCAGTCAGTATTTGGTAATGCCTGCCGTATGCACTCCAGCCCAATTTTATTCTATTATGAATTTATTTCTCATGATCAGGGTCCCCTGTGAGTAATTGACTTAGATAAACGTACTCCTTTACAGACTCTAGAGGCTGACCTGCGATCCTGAATTCTTGTTCCCTTGCCAGGCTATTGAACATTATCTTTGTCTTCTGCATATTAATCTTCAACCCCACTCTTACACTTTCTCGGTTAAGGTCCTCAATCATTTGCTGTAATTCGTCCCCATTGTTGCTGAATAGGACAATGTCATCTGCAAACCAAAGGTTGCTGAGATATTCGCCGTTGATTCTCACTCCTAAGCCTTCCCAGTCTAAGAGCTTGAATACTTCTTCTAAACATGCAATGAATAGCATTGGAGAGATTGTGTCTCCTTGCCTGACCCATTTCTTGATAGGTAACTTTCTACTTTTCTTGTGGAGAACCAAGGTTGCTGTGCAATACTTGTAGATATTTGTCAATATATTCACGTATGCATCCTGTACTCCTTGGTTACGTAATGCCTCTATGACTGCTGGTATCTCTACTGAATCAAATGCTTTTTCATAATTTATGAAAGCCATATAGAGAGGTTGATTGTACTCCGCAAATTTCTCTATTACCTGGTTGATGACATGGACATGATCCATCGTAGAATATCCCTTCCTGAAGCCAGCTTGTTCTCTTGGTTGGCTGAAGTCAAGGGTTGCCCTGATTCAATTTGAAATTACCTTGGCGAATATTTTATACAATACTGAGAGCAAGCTAATGGGTCTATAATTCTTCAATTCTTTAACGTCTCCCTTCTTATGGATTAGTATAATGTTGGCGTTCTTCCAGCTCTCTGGTACACTTGAAGTTGTGAGGCATTGCGTATAAAGGGTCGCAAGCTTTTCAAGCATGATATCTCCTCCACCTTTGATTAAATCTACTGTTATTCCATCTTCTCCAGCAGCTCTTCCCCTGGTCATGTCTTTCAAGGCCCTTCTAACTTAATCGCTAGTCATAGAAGGGGCCTCTGTATACTGTTCATGACTACTTCGAATGAAAGTAGCTTGGCTGCTCTGGGAACTGTACAGGTCAGTATAGAATTCTTCCGCGGCTTTTACTATGTCATCGAAATTGATGATATATTACCCTGCTTATCTTTCAGTGCATACATTTTGCCTTGTCCTATGCCTAGTTTTCTTCTCACTGATTTCATGCTGCGTCCATTTTTTACTGCTGCCTCAATCTTTTTCACGTTATAATTTGGGATATCTCTTACTTTATTCTTGTTGATCAGTTTCGACAGTTCAGCGAATTCTATATGACCTCTCGAGTTTGACACTTTCATGTTTTGCCGTTTCTTTATTAGGTATTGTGTTCCTTGGGAGAGCTTACCTACTGGTTGCCTTGGTGCCTTACCTCCCACTTCAATTGCTGCTCCGGAGATCAACCTAGTCATGGTTTCATTCAATACCTCTATGTTGTCTTTATCTTCCTGTTCTAAAGCTGCATATTTGTTTGCGAGCACCACCCTGAATTGGTGTGCTTTTACCCTTACTGCGTCTAGATTGGCCTGTTTCTTCTCGACTAATTTTATTCTTTCTTCAAATTGAGAGAAATCCTAGACCTCACTAACTAATTGTCACTGCACTTTACCCTACCTAACACTTCTACATCCTGCACTATGCTGGGATCGGCAGAGAGTATGAAATCAATTTCATTCCTTGTTTTTCCATTAGGGCTTTCCCAGATCCACTTCCTGTTGCTGCGCTTCCTGAAGAAGGTATTATTTATTCGGAGCCTATTTCTTTCCGCGAATTCTGCTAACATCTCTCCTGTATAGTGTTCCAGAATCGATGCCGTAGTTGCCAATTGCTTACTCGCCAACCTGCTTTTCCCCCACTTTTGCATTGAAGCCGCCCATGACTGCAGTATACTGAGTTTGCACCTTTTTCATTGCTAATTCAACATCTTCATAAAACTGTTCTATTTCTTCATCATCGTGACGGGAGGTTGGGGCGTAGGCTTGTACTACCTTCATTCTATACCTCCTATTAAGCTTTATTACGACGACAGCTCAATCCAGCTCAAATCCTGCTCAAATCCAGCGCCTAATGTAGCTCCAATTCTGCTCCAATCCTGCGCTTGTGTAGTTCAAATCCAATGCTAATGCAGCTCCACTAACGTGAAACCTGGGGAAGTGCGAAGCAGTGATGCGCCGCTGCAGGAGTAGAGCTGGAGGAAGGAGCAATCGATCGCTTGTGGGGTGGTAGCGCCCTCTCTTGCGCTGCGCTGGTACCAGTCTGACATTTCGTAACCGATTTTAACGAATTTCTGCTAATTAATGTGCGTAATGCTTGACTAATCCTGTTTTTTAAATGATTCTGAAGCATCTTAGTTTATTTTGAACCGGTTTTGATCAATTCTGCACTTGTTTTGACCCTGTTTTGAGCACATGTGCAGAGCGTGATCACGATGGACGCCGATAGCCCGGGCGCCTTAAGTGATTCGCACTTGAAACTATGTTTTTTTGGTCGGTTCACCCCTCAGGGAGTATCCACTGGTCTGGCAACATTGGCGTCAGGCAACGTAAAACGTGGTTGCGTCATTTGGTGGTTGCGCTGCAGCAGCAGAAAAGGTGTACAATTGTTGTTGTTTTTTTTTTCGTTGGGCAGCTTGCAGCTCGAGCACTGTGATTGCCGAAGTTGCATGGCATAGATATGCCATGAACGTGAATTAAATTTATTTATTTACTTACTTTAAAAAAATGTCTTACAGGCCCCTAGAAGCATTGCGTAAGGGAGGATATACAGGAAATGTCAAGGCTACATTGAATAAAAAAAAAAAAAACGGCAGCCGCAATGATATCATCCATATAATTTTTTTAATCTTTAAGAAAACAAGAAAAGGCAGGAAACACACTATACACATACGTACAAAACTATGTTACAATAAACGCAAGAAACAAATATTTTGAATAGTCAACGGAAAAATGAAATACACGGGCGTAACGCATACACTCATCCGACACACGGCAGTGAACACAAGCCAAACTAATTCTGTCTCAGAAAAAAATAAAATAGAATAAAAATTGCGTTCTGGGGTTCTACGCGCCAAAATTACGATATGATTATGAGACACACCGTAGTGGAGGATTAGAAATTAATTTTTACCACATGGGTTTCTGAAAAAAAATTAACAGAACGTAATATTATGCTATTAAAAAAGAGTTAGTTGCTAACATAGTATAACTACATTAGTTAAAATAAGCACACGAATAACGGATTCAAAAAAACAACACTAGAAGGAGACAAAAAGAAGAGAGAACTGCTAAGACGTATGATTATATTGTCGCGCGTGTTCTAGACAGACGACAACGACGATGGGGACATTAACGGACTCCGTCTTGGCAATCCCCGTAAATGGTATGCGCCAAAGTTTAGGTAACAAGACAAGACAAGACTCCGTCTAGTGGGTCAGTGGTATTCTTAGAGAACGAAGAAGACGTGTCTCTGTTCTGTTTTGTTTGAACAGGTTGTCCTGCTGTTCTTGAAGAACGTCTCCCTACGCGAACGGCCATCTACATAAAATCGCATGCGATATAATACATCGCCTCAACGAAATACCCCGCACCACGATAATTTGGACACCGGGACATGAAGGCGTCAGCGGAAACCATCGTGCACACACGATAGCCCGAGGTCACTGCAACCGGGCACTGCAAGAGACGCCAGAAGACCCAAGTCCAGACACACTACAAACTTACTACGATATACTGCAGCACTACCGCCTTTCGAGAAGAACGATGCCGCCACCCCACCCATCCCTCACCAGAGCTGAAGCCACGACCTGGAGGCAACTCCAGACCAACACCTATCCTCACCTCACGCTCCTTCACGCTATGTACCCCACCCTTTATCAGCCCCTTTGTCCTTTCTGTACAGAGCGAGCTACCCTCTACCACACCACATGGGCATGCCAAAATATCCCCAATAACTCCCCAAATCGAAACGCAACGCACGAGCAGTGGGAGATGGTGCTGACCAGCTCGGCACTGGAGGATCAGCGAAAGCTTATCGCCAGAGCCGAAAGTGCTGCCACCGCCGCTGGGGCCCTGGACTGAAGGCTCCACCCACCACGGAGATCGACGCTTCTCCGTGCCTCGTCAAAATAAAGTTTTGTCTCTCTCTCTCTCTCTCTCTCTCTCCCTGTCCTCTCTTGGCGTTGTACCGCGACAGTGGTGGCGGTGCTGGGTAACGATCTAATGTACAATATAGAGTCATATAGAGCCTGTTTCAAGGAGAGAGACAGACGCTTTATTTCTTAATAACTGTCGACCGTCGCTGTCAGAGTGTAGCTGAGTTCCCAGGAAGAGCAAATCGCGTAAATCAAGCCGGCAAGTGCTCAAGGCATGTCGACCTAGCACGAATTTTGAGGCTACAACCTGTGTCGAAACAGCGCTCACCGAACTTGCCGAGAAATGCATCGACATTTTGTTTATTTTCTAAGGTAGCCCTGCCGAAATACATAAAAGCAGGAGAACTTTATCGTTACGCCGGGCTTCTCCCAAACCGCAGATTTCTGCTGGAAGCCAGAATGAGACCAAACTGCCTGACTCGTACGTCCTGAAAAAAAAAAATGATGCCCCTTGTGGCGTATCTTGCCCCCAAACAATCAGCGTCATCTGTCTTGCTTGCGTTTCCTTTCTTGAAAACTCTGCGCTCGCGGCATTTCTGTCAAGAATGCTATGTCACGCTGATAACGCTCGTGCCGTTCGTGAAGTGGAAGTACCGCGTACGCAGCGTTCTAAGAAAGGAAAGGCACGCAAGACAGATGTAGATTATTGTTAGGAGACAGGATAAGCCCCCCGAAGGGGTGCAAACTTTTCTGAGCGCAGCTCTTATGCCACGTTCACACTAGCGGCGAAACACGCGCGGCGCGCCGCCGGCGGCTAGACGCGCGCCGCGAAAGCAGCCGCGAAACGGGTTTTTCTTGCCGCGGCATGGATCGCTCCTAGACCGATTTTTTGCGGTTTGCCGCGTGCCGCGAATGAAGGAGACCAATAAAAGCGGCCCGCTTCCGTGACGTGCGCGCGGGAAATGGTGCCATGCGGACCCGCCCGACCGCTTGTTTCTTGTTTCGCACTATCATCTGCACGCGTCAGCTCCCGGATAGTTCGAGAAGGGGAGAGGAGTCTAGTCTGTCACGTGATTGCCGCAGCGGCGCGCCGCCGGTTAGTGTGGCCTGTGGCCACCCTGCCGCTGCTGCGTTTTGCCGCCGGCGGCGCGCCGCGCGCGTTTTGCCGCTAGTGTGTACGTGCCATAAGGCGCCCGTTCGCGCAGCGCGCGTCGGCGGCGGCGGCGTAACCGAGCGAACCAGCACAGTGAAAGATGAAAAAGCGAACGCGGAGCGCAGCGGGGGATGAAAGACGTGAGGAGGAAAGCGGAGGAGGAGGGTATGGGGAAAGGGTGAGTAGAAAAGCGTAGTGCGGCGACGGTGGCTACGAGATGGCGCCAGAGTAGCGCGCGTCGTCTGGGAGGTCTGTCGGCGGCGGCTGCTGTGAATCGCGCCCACGCGTCACCCACGCGCTGGCTCTCGTGATCTCCCGATTAACGAGGCATTCGCGCCACACTTCGCTCCGTTTGCAGCGTGCTGCACGAGACAGATTGTCCGCGCCAGCCAATATATCACGAAAACACGTATAGAGTGCCGATTATCGTAATCGTCGGTAAAATTATTTAGGGTGGAAGATGAACTTCAGGGGAATAACGCGGATTCCATCGCCAGACGTGTCACTTAGGGAAAACGCCTCCATTACCGACCCGACCCAAACACACTTTCTCGCAACGTAGGGCACGATCAGCCATAACGACGCAAATCGAACGCATGGCAGCATGCGGCGGACGTCGCGAAACTCGAAACTATCATGCAGATATGCGCTGATGAGGCTACGATGGAGACAAACGAGAACAGAGCATCATTGTACGGAGATACAGCAGTGTACGACTTCAAAAAAGATACAGCGTATTGATAACTCCTTTCACAATGGGTCCCGAAGAACTGGAGGCTGTCCTCGAGTATGCTATGTACGTCAAGACAAACTATCCGCCCTGCAGAGAGAGAGAGAGGGAGAGAGAGCAGCTATCCACGTGAGCACAGACTCATCAGGCTGATGTCAGAGAATATATGAAACAACACAACGTGACTTCAACCATGCACGAAATCAAGAAAGAGTGCAGCAGCTACAACCAGAAGATCTCCATATACACCGGCTACCCCGTCAAGAAGAGATACCAGGATACGCACGACGAGGCGAAGCGAACACCTGGCTCGTACCGCTTCACAGAATGGCGACATGCCTGCTCGCCGCATTGTCCTGCGCAATGTGTCGTGTCGTATTCGAGGAGATGACAACGAATACGCCGGCGAGGAAATCCGCTATACGACCCACACAAAACCGTAAGAGAAGCACGCATGAAACGCAAGACAGCGATAGGAGCGAGCATAACACGCAATGAACTCAGGTTACCTCAGGGATTTCTGATGGACGGAAATATTTTACCACACTGCCTCTAAAAGGAATTTCCCCTGATGTCACGGGTGGTCGAAAGATTGAGGCACTACATCAGTAGAAAAAAAAAAAAAAAAAGAATATGCGGATCCGACGCACTGTGGGGTTCGACGTAAGCGAAGCTTTCTGTGCTGTTTACTTTCATTGCTCATAATTAGCGGTGATGTTGACTGCAAATGTTTAATTTCTTCAGCGTTTCGTGCAATACAAAAGTGGTGAGCTGATGGTAAATGTTACCTTGCGTGCACCACTGCTGTTTGTCTGCACAGTACACAGAAGACAAAGCGAGACGCGTTTGCTTGAGGCGCTGTTGTGCGCCATTGTTCATAACCTCCGAGAAGGTTAGCATTGTCATTCCCTTACACGGCACCTCGCATTGTGACAGAAATGTTAAAATTTAATTAAATTGTGGAGCTGTACGTGCCAAAACCTAAATCGGATTATGAGGCATGCCGTAGTGGCCGACTACGGATTAATTTTGACCCCGTGGGTTCCTTTAACGAGCACCTAAATCTAAGTACACGAGTGTTTTTGTATTTCGCCCCCGTGTAAATGTGGATCCCGCGGTCGGGATCGAACCGGCGACCTCAATCAATACCGTAGCCGCAAAGCTACCACGGTGGGCCCAGAAGTGTTGAAATGACGTGCGACGCCTAGATGCTACGATGTCGCCTAGACGCTGCGGGGCTTTTAGGCGGCTTTGAGTCTGTACGCCCTGCGTCAGTTGTCCACTTGACAAATGTGCACGGTGTTTATTTTTCAGAAATAGCAGAAACGTACCGTACCATACCTTGAACTTCAATTTGTCCACTTTGTCCGCAACCGCTTTCGTGTCTATAGTAGTAGCGTTTCCTCGCCTTCTCACATCGCCATTTGCCTATCTCGCCTTCCCCCCAAATGTGCGAGTTGCTAGCGAAGAGTGCCAAGGCACTCGTTTCGTGGCTGCGTTGGTTCTACCCATTCTCTGCCTGCTCTCCCCTACCTCCTGTCTACCATTCTATCCACCTCCCCTCTGGATGGTTGCACGTTGTAGAAAGGTAAGCGCTGCAGTTTCTGCAATGCTTTTGCGGGGAGTTACAGCCATCAAGAGGGTATTGTGGCAACGCCCTGGGAGCTCCAGAGGGAATGGTGCACATGCGACGTGGTGCAAATGTCCAAACGAGCTTCTCGCGTCGTCTTTCCTCTCTGCCACACTCCTGCCATGCATATACATATATACACGCTCTGGACCACCTCCAGACGCGGTGTGCAAGACAGCAGCAGCAGCAGCAGCAGCAGCAGTGGAAAATTCGAAGGAAGAGGCAAAGAAAGCTCCGCTTTAAAAAGCAGCAGCATCACGAAGGTCTAGGTACGCACGAATGTTTCGATTGCCGAATGCCGCGCCGGAGTTCCTGGCACAAGCAGAGGCATGAGTTCGTGGCCACCGATATGTTACGTATGGGCGAAAGAGGGTGTGAAAGGGAAAGTGTCATCGGGCCGGACCTTCGCGTTGTTTGTCCTCGTGTGGAACGAAAATAGATAGTAGACGCAACGAGTCTGGCGTCTACCGGTTTACGCAAAATGATCCGGCAGATCATACAAAAATGAAAAATAAAGAACAGAAAACGGCGCTGACTCTACTAGCTGCGTACTATGGTGTAACCCTTGAGGTCGTCTTGTGGGTAATTTGACCCTCCCGAAGGCACTATCACAGACGAAACGAACGGCGTGTCGTACCCAGACAACCCTGCGACATCGCTGTCATTTCAAAACCTTGGCTCCGAACCAAGAGGCCTGCAGGCCAGCGTCGCGGATATCTCTGCGAACGTTGTATAAGTTAAGCTGTTTGGCGAAGTCAGTCAAACATCGAGAGGCGTTCTCGTTTCCGTTGTCCACTCATCCATGGCTTTTAGTCGTGATCATCTGCTACCTGGTAGAGTCAGGAAGTGGGGGCATGGAGAGTATACTCTCCGATGAATGGATGAATGGGTGTTGTAGGAATTAGCCTCACGGTTTTTTGCTGGCAGTTGCTCTGTCAGATAGACTCTTTGTATCCTCGTTGTACATTACAGCTCCAAGAGGTCCAAGTCCTGACCTGACTGATATGTGATTTGTTTCCTCTATCTCGGAATACCTCGCAGAAGTTCATTCAATGCCTTTCGCATCAACAGAAATTTCCCGCCCTCGGATATTCACAAGCACTGGGAGCCGACCTCCCTCACGTTCTTACAGGTGACTTTGTGACCATGAGGCTTGACTCAACTGCATCACCTGGCATTCGATGTCTTTTTGTCGTATACTATAGCAGTGTCCACAACTCTTCAGTACGAGCTTTAGAAGATCAGGTCTAACAAAATATAGCGCGACACACATTGAATCATGCGTAGAATGCTTTGAGTAGAGTGCCTGGCCTGGTTGTACACACCATTCCACCCCCATTATGTGAACAGCTTGCCGCAGAAAACATATTTACGCTGGTCAGCCCTTTGGCGGGCACGTATACGCTTTGCCAATTCACTTCAGGTAGCAAACTGGTTAACCTCCCTGCCATTCCTCTCTCTCTCTCACTTAGCCGTGTTTTTTCGCGTATACCCTGCACTTCCCACGTCCCTGTCCCTCATCGACAAACCTGACAGTATTACGTACCATTTACACGTGGAACCGCAAATCAGTAAATCCCTCTTGGCGGCGCAGTACTTCATCACCGTTTTAGGTCAGTGAGGAATCAATTCCGTCATATTGTATGCCTCCATATCGATTTGACTGCAGTGACCCAATACGACCTTTTAAAAGCGATAATTATTTATTGAATCCATTCTATATTGTAGCTCTGGGAAGGCCGCCTCACAATGTCCATTCGTAGCAGCGGTTGTTCGCAGTGCGCATGCGGCTATTAAGAGTACACTTTTGCTGCTTACAGTGCCATTTTGGAGACAATGATTTACTTTTCTTATCATCTCATTATATGCTGGCTACCTAGTTACTGTAGTAAAGTGTGTAGCGGGTTTCGGTACCTTGTATCCGTCATCCCCCAAACAGCTTTCTACACGCTTACTACAAGGTAATAGCGCTTACCGCTTCGAATACTGGCAGTGCATGGTAGGAAAAAATAACAGCATGTACTTCCAGGTTTTGTGCTTCCACGAACAAGAGAGAGAGATAGGTACAATCTTTAATGATAAGCCGAAGATTCTAGCCTGGCTGATCCCCGGGCAGCTGCTCCAGGGGCTTATGATCTAATTATATATGCTAAACAGGCGCGTAGCCAGGGGGGGGGGGGGGGGGGGGGCTGATGGGGCTTCAGCCCCGCCCCCCCGAAATTTTTTCGTGCCGGCATGCACCGCCGACCAAAACTACCACCGACGCCGGGAATAATAATAATAATAATAATAATAATAATAATAATAATAATAATAATAATAATAATAATAATAATAATAATTTATTTCCCATGAACAGAATTACATGGTGGGGTTCTGGATAAAAAGTTGCACGCTGGCAACTTGACCAGCCCAAAAACCCATCAAAGGCAACAGAGGGCGTCGGGCGCTCACATGTGAGTAAACAGATGGGAAGGTGTCAATTTACAAAAAAAAAAAAAAATGTGTACACAAGACAGGTAGTAATACAGTTTAACAATTAGAAAAACAAGTAGTCTGCATTAACAAGGGAATATTCAATTTATACATGAGCATTATAGATTACATAAAGAAAGTCTTATTATACACAAACAGGAAGAAATATAGGGAGAAAAAAAAAACCTAACATAGCACTATATTCAGGGCAGTATAAACTAAAGCAAATAAAGGGGGGAAAAGTCATACAGTATTGCATATGAACAAACTCATTAAACAACAAGGATTAGTTTGACTGAAAGTAGTTGTGCAGGCTGCATAAAGACAGAAGGTCTATTTCTCGTAAGGCGAGGTTATTGAGTAAAGTCGGAAGTGTATGTCGAAGCATTTGTTGACCATAATTCGTTCTTGAGTGCGGAATGTTCCATTGTTCAGGTGTCCTAGTGTCATAGGCTGCGACATGTTCATGTAGGTGAGTTATGTTCAATCATTCTGCATTCTGTCTACAATGTCTTTTTCACGCTCGAAAGACATTTCGGCACGAACATTGCGAACTCGGGCTGGATTCATGGCACCTGGGGTGGATTTCGTGGCACCTGGGGTCACGTAACGCAAGGAGCCCCATCCGAGCACGAACTTTCAAGGGCTTTTCGATAGCGTGCGGGCGCGTTGCGGCATCTCGCAGCGGCCGCGGAATCTACGGAGCGCATGGATTTCAATTCCGAAACTGTATGGGTGTAACGTTCTCATAAACTTTTGACGCGAAAGGTGCACTGACATTTCCAAAGGCGTGCTTAAAAAGATTTTCAATTCTGGAACTTTATGGGGTTAATGCTGTTATAAACTTGGACCAACATGCGTGCACTGGAGCCCTCGTGCCCAAGCCGTTCCAGAAATGAAAGCACGCGCTCGCAATCTCCCACACGCACGAAAATACTAAATATTACCGTGACTGTGAGCTAGCAGCTGATAATTTTCTCCAAACATTTGCAGGACGCGTGCCCAATGTGATCGATCAGCTGGACCAGGGCCGGCAAAATAAAATTTGAGAAAACAGGTGAAAGGAAATGGCCTATTATTGAGGAAATTATTTTTGCGGGCTACAAGGTCTGGCTCTCGTTGGCCACAGGGACAGTGGTCCTATGGATGTAAGCATAGGCCCCGCTGAAAATACAGGTATTTTCAGAGCGCTTCTTCGCATACGAGCTAATTGTGGAGATACATATCTGAAGAACCATTTGGAAAGTTGCACCAGTAATGCCTCGTATTTAAGCACAGATGCACAAAACCAAATTATCGAAGCTTGTGGCGAAATTATCAAAAAAAGCCTAGTTGCAAAAGTAGGCTGCTTCTCCATACGTCCTGACGAAACGACGGACATCGCCGGAATCGAACAGCCTACTGGTTGTGCAAGGTACCTAAACAAGGATGAAAACAACATAGAAGGAGTGTGTTTATGTTTTAGCACCGGAATAGATGCCCTCTCCCTTTGCGACTGCAGGTTCTATGTAAATGTGTACAAACTGTTCCAGATTCTAGTCACCCTTCCAGTGACCACTGCCAGCGCAGAGAGAATATTTTTTAACAAGAGTTTAATAAAAAACTACTTGCGCTCTACAATGTCTGTCGAACGCATGGTTAGACTGGTGCTTCTATACACCCACAGAGACGTCGGCATCAACGTGTCCGAAGTCATTGACCGCTTCGCTCAACTTCCCCGCCGAGAGAAGTTTGTCCTTTAGATAGCGAAGCAGCAAAAATCAATGCAAGTAAAGAGCTCGGTTCCTTCAGGTCCATAATCTCGTAATTATGAAAACGTATGAGTGTTCGTTAGCTTTTAAAACCGCAGACATTTTAGCCGTTTATTCTAGCAGTTAGCATCATGATCAAAATTATCATGCGAATACGATAATTACGAGGACATCAATAACCAATTTTGACCGATCTTACTCATTGAAAGCCCGGCCCACGCGGCGTTTGCCGAAAACACACTCGGATATTGGGTAGTATAACTTGCCGCATCATCTGTGGCTTTAGTTTGGCTTTTTCTTTCCTTTTTTAGCTACCTGCTTTTACTTCTTTTTTGAACCGAAGCAATACCCAGTTTAATTTTGGGTGCAGAATATTTGTTGCTGCTGTGCATTCAGTTAAATTACACATTTTCGTACTGATTTCTGCATTATTCCTCTATTATTCTACCCACATGGCGCTGTCGCGACCGCCGCATGGCCCGAATACATAACACGGTTTCTGCGATCATAGTTTTGTTCTAGCATAGGTCATCTGTCTTTCTGTACGCAAAGTTTACTATCTCTGACTCCGCCACGTGTTTATTTGTCTTGTTTGACGCATAATATACAGTGACGTTTGCTTAAATACGTAGATTAATTGGAGACTTAGACGTATATTTAAATATCTCGTTGCGAGGTGTTGTGTATACAAGCAGTGAACTTTGTTTCCAGCGACTCGTTTTTGCCCTTTAGCGAGTTGTATCTTCGCATTTGTATATTCCATTCTATCTTCGCATTTCTAATGTATATTTTGCAGAACTCCTACTTTTATGTGACTTCCACAGATAGGAAGATGAGAGGATTGCCCTTCGGACGGCTTTGGGGCACTTAGACGACAGGCCTTTTACGGAGGAAACGATCTTGGGCGCGTGGCCTCGTGCGTCTGCTGTGTGGAGGGCTACAAAGGCGCGGCTGTGTTTTTTGAAGTGCGCAAGCCTGTATGACCGCCTGTGACGAAACTCAGCGATGAACGCTTAACTTTAAATGTGCAACGTGTGAACTGTGAACTTCTCTCTTCCTTCTCTTTCAATCCCTTCTCCCCCTTCCCGCGTGCAGGGTAGCCTACCGGGCTCAGCATAGTTAACCTCCCTGCCTTTCCCTTATGTCTTCTCTCTCTCTCTCTCTCCTACTTTTTATTTGTACTCACTGTTGCGAGTATAATCTCGGTGTAATTACAATACACGACCGGTAACACCTGCTCCTGCGCAATTTATTGTAACGACGGACAGCGTCATTGAGGTTTTTTTCCTGGCTGTTGCATATGTTCAAAAATGTAAACAAGGTTCTTGAATGACGAAGATTCATCAAAATATTTGTCCTCAACTTATTCATTTCATGGCCTTTACGTTCTTCATATCAGCTGTATACACTGCTTTGCTGGTTTCGAACTGATATAGTTCTAATGTCTGTGTGATATTTTCTTTCCTTATTAAATAGACAAAAAAAATAAACGCGGCCGCATTGATATCAGTTATTTCTGCCAGAATTTTTAGGACATCCGAATATATTCTTTTATGAAAAAATACATATTTTACTTGACAGTGCGTAGCGTTCAATAATTCGTTTGCAGCATCTAATATACAATGGCATTAGCAATGCAGTTATTATTCATGTATTTGATCCCTCGACAACTTCTATAAGGAGGAGGCCGTGCTGCAACCTGAGCCCCCCCCCCCGAACAAAATTTCTGGCTACGCCACTGATGCT
The DNA here is from genome assembly GCF_013339745.2 of Dermacentor silvarum. Taxonomy (NCBI): domain Eukaryota; kingdom Metazoa; phylum Arthropoda; class Arachnida; order Ixodida; family Ixodidae; genus Dermacentor; species Dermacentor silvarum. The sequence continues at coordinate 74,297,747 of NC_051154.1, read as the reverse complement.
AAAGACGTCGAAATGAATATATATATATATATATATATATATATATATATATATATATATATATATATATATATATATATATATATATATATATATATATAATTCCCATTCGCAGTGGGAACTAGCAACAAGAGCCATTTTGCATTATTCATTAGTGGCCCTTGCGAGTAAAGATAGGTCGGTACGAAACTGGCGTGTCTCGCGAAGTAACTTTAGTGCCCCAACGAAATAGTCTAGAACACTGCAATTTTGTTAGAAGCGATCGCTCTGGCCGGACGCAAGGATCTCAGAAGACTATACGCGCGACCGTGAAGTTCGAAATTTACCCTCTGCGCGTGATGTACTACACAGCCGCGAAAAAAAGTGATAGGGGGAACATTGGTCACTTTTCAATACCCAAAAGCGATTGGGACAGCTAACCCTTCTAAAATCCAGGGTACATGGTCTATGCACTGGGTACATGCACGTTTTTTTTTTCTGCTTTTCTTTTCTTTTAATACATTTCAAATCTTTTGTCGAGTGGGTGAAAATTTCTGGCGTTTCGAGGCAGTCATCCTGGCTTGGTGTGCGCTATAGTTCTTTTATCTTCTACGTGATTCTTCGTTGGGCGGCGGATATCTCGTTTATACCCGACTGGCGTGCTTCCCCTGCATTCATACAAAGTTTAGCTTGTCCGAAGTGAAGGTCCACAACCTGACAAAACTCACTCGCGGTCCGTGCTTCCCGGCAGTCTGCATGCCGCCGTTGTGAAGTCGACGCATTCAAAGTTCCGAGGACGGTCGTCATTAAGAAAGAAAGAAAACTTCATTTATTTGGAAAAGGCCATAACTACTCGTCAGAGCAGTACGCGACCGTAGCACGGCTGCGGAAAAGAAGTTCCCGGTCGTTTCGCTGGAGTGTCGCACTGGCCTCCTCTCTCGCTTCCTCATCGAGGGTGGGTGCCGCGCGTCCCCTCCGAACCAATTCCCAGAACCGGCCGCCCGGAAGCCATAAAGCGAGCATCCATGGCTGCCTGCCCCTTGTCTTAGCTCCACCCGAGCTCTGGTGATGGTTGCCCCCCCTCCCGCTCCTGCTTCACCGCGTTGCTGGGCCGTGGAAGAACAGCCAGAGGCGGCTGTTCCGGTTGTTCCCGCCGTTACAATGTGGGCCGTCGAGAGCACGGGGCAAGTGCCGGAATTTACGATGTCCCGTGGCAACGGGAAGATAATAGCCACCATGCAATGTAACGGCGAACAGAAAAAAAAACGAAAAAAAAAAAAACGTGCAGCACACACTGACGCACAGATATTGAAGTACTTGGCTCGCATATGACGTTGCTGGTCAAAAAATCAAACAATAAAAAAAAGGGAAGAAAAGGAGAAGAATGAAAATTGGAGAGGCGAAATTTCCGTATAGTATACCTACCGATGATCCTAAACTGGCATTCACTAAGGCATTAGCACGCTGCTATATGTATAGCAGCGTGCCGTTGAGCGACCTACGCTGTTGCCGCGTTCGTGGCTCGTCTGTAGTGGACGGAGAAGCATATACTGATAAATCAGACGTGAACATGTCTTTCCTCGTGTTCTATTTTAGCGGGACTACATCTGGGAGTTTGGGAGCAACTTTTACCGAAAGCTTATCGCCATTTGTTAATTGAGAAATCCGGTTTGTGAGCATGCCCGGACCCTGTGGTGAAAAGTTGCAAGCTTACACGTGTTCGGGTCGTCTCAGCTGCATGTGGCCATGTTTCGTGGCGTTTGCGCGGTGAGTATAGCTTTAAAAAAAATTTAAATTATGGGGTTTTACGTGCCAAAACCAGTTCTGATTATGAGGCACGCCGTAGTGGGGGACTCCGGAAATTTGGACCACCTGGGGTTCTTTAACGTGCACCTAAATCTAAGTACACGGGTGTTTTCGCATTTCGCCCCCATCGAAATGCGGCCGCCGTGACCGGGATGGTGAGTATAGCTTTCATACGACGCCTGACAGGGTGATCATTTTCACGTATTATGGCATTTTTACAAGTCGCCAGTGGCAGATAGCAAAATTCTTGTCCTTGAGCTGGATCATTCAAATAGACGGACATTACTAGCACGAGAAACCGAAGCACATATTGAACTAATTAACGAAAATTCACCAATTAACTTGTTAACAAATTACCTTACGGCACTTATTGCGATTTACGAATTGTAGCTGGTGAGCTTGCAGGACGCATCCACTTGAAATGAATTTTCAGGATGACACCAGTTTAGATATATTATTTCCCAAAGTGTGGGACGAAATACATGGGCGTGCCAGTTTCTTCTGTGCTTCAATGCATGAAAGAGCGTTTTTGTTATAAAAGTAGGTGGAACAACAGTGTATTTTTACGGCGAGTTTGATGGCGCATATCTCCGTATTGGCGTCATTCTGGAAATGTATTCCAAGAAGATACGCCTTGCAAGCTCACCAGCTACATTCGTAAATTGCATTAAGTGCCGTAAAATAAGTAGTTGAGAAAATCATTAGTGAATTTTCGTTAATTATTTGAATTTATTTATTTATTTATTTATTTATTTATTTATTTATTTACAATACTGCCAATCTGATATCGAGACTATAGCAGATGGGCAAATGATAACACATACAATGCATATTTTATATAACGAACGGTAAAAACATCTAAACGTGTGTAACAGTTTTTCGATATGGAAATACATCGAACAGGTTCAATGGGCTTGTTTACAATAGTAATACTACTAATAAAAATGAAAAGAGCAAGTCGCATAAATAGTGCACTTCAGGTTACACGTCAGTAAAGATTATTGCAATGTTAGAAAAAGAAAGAAAGAAAGAAAGTAAAAGTTAAGCTATAGCTCAGAAAAATAGCTCAGTTTAGGCGATTATAAGCCCATAAGAACTATTTTTTCCTAACTTCTTATTAGATCTTCCAATAACTTAACAAAATCGGACGGCGATACTGTGTTAGTTACAGATGTATCTAGGTTATTCCACTCGCGAACGACACGGGGGGGAAATGAAAACTGAAAAGTATCGTTATCACAAAGGAACTCAATTAGTGTATACGGATGATTATGACGAACTATGTGGGATTTAGAAAAGGTAACGCATGTAGAAGCATCGTTTTTAGTCAAGTTGTGTAGTATTTGATGCAGAAATTTTTGTCGAGCTCGTTTTGCACGAAGAGCCAAAGTTGCAAGCCCTGACTGTGGCAGTATAGAAGAGTGGGTGAATCACGGCGCCGGTATTTTCTGTGGACCAACCAAATTGCCCTTCTCTGGATGCTTTCCAGTTTAGATATATTAGTTTTAGTGTACGGGAACGATGCGACATTTGCATACTGAAGTTTCGATTACTCGTGCAAGTAATGTCCGCCTCTCTGAATAATACATCTCAAGGGCTACAATTATGCTATCTGCAGCAGGCTATTTTTAAAAATTACGTAAAGCTTAAAAATGATCACCCTGTATAGAACGTCGACGCTGTTCAAAACAAGCGAGTGCAGAGCACCGGCCCGCATTAATGCGCGCGTCCTGCGTGGCGCCTGCAACCCGGCACACAGCTGCTGTTTTTCGAAAACATTCAGCCGGTCGCAGGTGCTTGGTATACATTCCCACTGGAATGATGCATCTCGCCATTCTTCTCGCGATCTGTTTATCGTTCTGACTGTAGAAAGGAAATACTCTGTTCGTGCTTTGACGCAGCGGTCTGGTCCTCGCATCCACTAGCCTCCTTCGTGCACGCCTATAGTCGAAGGTTACCGGTCTATTGACTGTGCCCGCAGCAGGGTCTTGCGCCCTGTGCTACGTCTCTCGATCTCGGGAAGGCAGAAGAGTGCGCTTTATTCACTGGCAACCTGCCGTTCTCACTTGACATTCACAGTGACTGCACCCACGTCCGCACCGCTGGCTGTCACAGCGAATAGCAGCTTCTGGCGCAGCAATCACTCAAAAAACAAGGACGCATAGCGTGGCATTTCCCGGTTTGCTTGCTTGGCTCTTGCTCGCGCTTGCTTGCTTGCTTCGTTTGATTGTTTGTTTGTTTCCGCGTTCTTCCGTGTACTGTCTAGCGTGGGCTGGTGCCTTGGCACACCTCTCCTCGGGAGCGGCTAAAATGGGTTCAGGGGTTCATGGCTCTCCGCTCTCGGCGTGTTTACGTCGGAGCCGCGCGGCCAGCGGGTTCGTCTGCCAGCGCCGTTGCAGAATCCGGCAGACCGTGTTGTGCGCACGCCCAACTCCGTGGCTGAGTTTCTATCGCCGATGCACTTCCCGCATCCGTCTTGGCGACCCGTATTGCGCCACGGTCGTTGCAGGGTTAATTGATTGCACTTTCGTGCCGGGCGATCTTAAATGGCGTGTTACGCCTTGCTCGGCGGGTCGGTTGAGAGGAGGAATAGACTCTGCAGCTGTGCCCTGATACCAATCGGAACGAGAGGGTCAATGCACTCTGTGTCACATGGATTTAAGAGCGAGGAAAGCGGCCTTGGGGATGGCTCTGCTAGAGCACTGCACGGGCCGATTTTTTAAGCCGTTTTTACGTTGGGCTGCCCGCCCGAGCCCTACCAAAAGTTTTTTGGTCGGGCTCGGGCGGGCAGCCCAACGTAATAACGGGCTCTAGGCTCTGCGGAGATGACTCAGGAGCTGCAAGTGAGTCTGTTTTGCGGATGGGGCGTATAATGAGCTTCGAAGCCGTCGCGCGTGACCTTCGGATGACGAAGCGAGCGATGTGCGCGTGCTCGAGATTGTTTTCGCGCGAGCATTTGCTTGTGTTCGGGAACAGAACGAAGAACTTTGGCACGCTACTTCTTCCTTGGCGTCTCGGTCTGAGACCGGCGCAGTGACTGCTGTTTGAACCACAGTCAAAACATATTTACGTTTTGAATTCCTATGCAATGCAGCACAACATTGTCCCATGCACTCGTCAGCGTTCATTATTTCCCCGTTTTGACCATCCTCACTGGGCACTGCGATATGCTTTCGGACAGCAGCCGTATGAGTACTGGCAAGCTAGTTGCAGCTAATGCGCCGTTGGCATTGCAACTGAGACTGACCTCCGAGGCACCGCTTGCGGCTTAATCGGAACTCACGCTACCTTCTTCTCTGCGATGACGCCGCTGGCCTCCGGCGAGCTATTTCCGAACCACGGCACCCCACATGCTGTATCCCCGCTTGCTGGTATACCGTCGTCAGACGCAGTATTGGTGCAACGATGCTGTGTCTAAGCCAGGCAAAGTTCATGCAGATGCCGTCGGACCTACACCTGGCTGCCTTCCAAGACTAGCTCGTCTACACACTATGTCTTAGCGACCAAATGCGCAAGCAGAACACAACCTGGAAAAGGCGCAGCAGTAGCGGTTGTCGATGGTCAACTTTAGTCGCGCCACCGCTTGCCGAAGGCGCGCAGCTAACGGTCGCCTACAGAGCTCAGTTCACGTTGGCGGTGGTGATCAAGACTTGCATGGTTACCGTAAGTTCATTGTGCACACGATGCGGTACACATTGCGCCACATGTAAGTGTTGTGGGAAAGAAACGCCCCCGGAGGTTAAAGATCTAGCAGCCGAGCAGAAAGGTACTCGCATACACCCCAGGGTGTCTTGGAGGCTGCGCGCAAGCCGGAGCACAAGTCGACGGATTGATGCACTCGATGGCGTCTTCTAGCTGCGTCTCTTCTCAGACTTTCCGCATGGGAAGATGGACAGCCACTGGGATGGGAAAAGAGCCAAGTCCCCAAAGTCCATCACCACGCCGATCTGAGCGAGTAGCACGTGAAGGGTTAATGGTGGAGCGTAGCAGGGACCCCAAGTCGGGCGCCATATGTGTTGCTCTCCAAAATCCGGGACCAGCCAACTCGTTGCGGCCACTTTTGCGCTGGTCTTCTCTGGCTGTGAAGTCACTGCGACTGTACTTCAACGAGCAGCTGCTGAATCGGCGCCAGCTCCATTAGATTGAAAGCATGTCCGCGGCAAAGGATGCGCCTGTACTGTCGAAGCAAGATCACTCGCTTTCCGCGTTGGTTCTTTTTCCCCCTCAAGTATTTTTTTTTTCCTTTCCACGAATATGTTGAACGACGAAACCGACAGCGCGAGAAAACGACTACTCGATGCATGTTACATCACGGGAAGTTGTGTATAGGTCGCGTCACATCTCGCAAGGCCGCGAATTAGTACTGGGAGGAGGAGGAGGAGGAGGTGTGGCACTGCCCGCATATATATCTGCGGCTAGCGACGCGCGTATAGAGGAACGCAGTGCACACAGTGCACGACCTTCGTCCCTGCTTGAGCGGTGCAGTACGCACGTCTCGCGAGCAGGCACTGACGAGTAGCGCGAGATCCGCGTTCGGGAGCGCGCACGGCGCTGGCTGCGTATGCGTGTCATGCGCGAGCGTTTCGCCGAGGAAGGCCACAGCAGCGGTTCCTTTCCTTGGGGACACTTTCGGACGGGCGCGGTCGGAGGCCCCGCGCTCGGCCGGACAAGGTCGCGTGCTCCAACACTTCCCCGACTTCCCTCCCCACTTCCCCGCTGCACGAGGCCGCGCAAGCAGATGCACAGATTAGGGGCAGGAATGAGAAGAAGGGGAGGAGGCATCTCTCGGTGTGCGTGCTGATTTCGCGCGATTGAATAATGAAGTCATCCGAGGCCGGCCGGCACGTCACTCGCGTGCTTTATCGAATTCCCGTTCGACACGTGCGCATCTCTGCTAGCTAAAACGGCACCGAGCCTCGTCTCAAGGTTTATTGACTTCATTTTCACCCATTATTTCTCTTTTTTAATGAACGTGAGGATAGGGAGAGAGAGTAAAAAGAAACTCGCCCTTTTCGTTGGAGTCAGATACCCTGAGCTTAGCGACGCTGTCGGACAAAGTGCAACCCGAGCAGTACCCGAATGTGCAGAGGAGGAAGCCCATATCGAAGGGCCTAATTCCTCCCCGGTTTGCGGTCTGAGCTCATGCAAAGGAGGTCTTCTCTCAGTCAGGCACGAAGAACAGAGAGTGGTGCCATATTACACGCAAATGCTGAATCCTCTTGATCGACGTCTCGGTTAGCAAAAATGGGTTAGTAAAACTGCCCAGGAGTAAATTCTTCACGCATGCCTTTTCTCGTCATGCTTCTTTTGCTCCCGTTTGACGAGACGAGCCGGTTCTCTGTCGCTCACGCCTGCGGTACCAGGTTGTTCGACGGTGCTCGGCGAGGTGCTTGCAACGCAGGCCGCTACCATCCGCTCGTGGCGGCGGCGGCAGCGAGCGTGTACACGGCCCAGCGGTGCAGTGCTCTCCTAGCACGAGAAACCGCGTGCTCGTCGCATGACGAGTGCCAGCTGGCCCGCTGCCCGCTGCTCTCAGCCTGCGCGCTCAGTCGGGGTGCACGCGTGTGCCCTCGCTCCGCTAAACGAGCGACCCCGCGATCTTTCGCTCCTCTTTCGTTCCGCGTTCATGGGCGCTGTTGGGCAAAGGTTGCAGGTAGCTGCTTTGCAAGGCTGCCTGTAGCAATTAGTCACGGCACAGGAACGCGGGTGAGCGTTGCTGTACGCATTTTAGAACGTTGTGCATGTTTTTGCAGCGCTTCCAACGCATCTACATCTCCTGAGGGCTTTGCCATCGAGCGACAGAATGAAGCCGCTAAGTGGGCGGGAGAAACTGTTAGCAACTCTTTTTTAGGTATTGGACAATTTGCCGTATAGTTATATCTATAGACCGTGTACAGCATGTACATTTTATCGTGAACTGCTCATCGAAGCTAATGAGCTTGGTCTAATTGCTGCCGTCGACAACAGCGTAGCCAGTTGATTTTGGAGAGAGAGCGAGAAGGCAGGTATGTTAACCAGAAAAGTGTCTTGTTGGCTACTCTACACTGGGGGAAGGAAAAGGGCAATATAAAGAAGAGATAGAGGAATTCGGTGAATGTGTGCACGTGCACGGATAGCACCACGTAATCAAAGGCGCTCGCTCAAGCCAATCGTTTTCAGAAAGTACAAAAGTGCCTTCACTGCCTTTTGGGCCGATGATTGGTGGGGACGGTGTTCCAGTAGTATTTGTTCGCTCAGTGGGCAATCATCTAGTCATCTCAGTGCATTGGACATATTGCCTTTGTACGTCAAGTTGAGGACAGTGGCACAATAGATGGTCAATGTTATCCTCGCAGCCGCAGACATCACATGCTGGACTGTCAGCCATTCCAATTAGCTTTGAATAAGCTTTCGTGAAGGCAACTCCCAACCACAACCGACACAGAAGAGTCCGGGCGTAGGCCAGCGAATGGTTTCTGTGCAATCTGGTGCGCCTTATATCTGCGGTATTCTCCTCAGCTATAGCCAGCTCTAGAGTGTGCGTGCCAGATGGCGAAGCTGCCTCGCAGCGTCTGTCCTGGAGAGTGGAATCGGGACGAAGAGGTCTTCTTCGTGTGACGTCCGAGCACCCTTGTCTGCGTAATCATTTCCAGTGATGCCGCAAGGGACTGGTATTCATTGAAAAGAAACCTCGTGGCCTTCTCCTCTCAAGTGATGGCTAAGTTTCACTATTTCCCACCTAAGTTGGTCATAAGTTTCATCTCGAAGGAACGACTGCATATATTGTTGAATTGAATTCTGGGGTGTTACGCGCCAAAACCACGATTTGATTGTGAGGCACGCCGTAGGGGGGGACTCCGGATTAATTTTGACCACCAGGGGATCTTTAACGTGCTCCCAATCCACGGGAGACAGGCGTTCTTGCAGTTCGCCCTCATCGAAATGCGGTCGCCGTGAACGGGATTTGGTCCCGCGACCTCGTGCTTAGCAGCGCAACACCATAGACGCTACACTACCGCGGCGGATATGCATACATTGCAATTCCGGCTTTGAGTCGCATAAGACTTCCCATTTTCCAGTACTCTCTATATCGATCATATCAAATGCACCGCGGAGACCCGCGAGCTGTGCAGCTGTATAGATTGACATGGGACGTCTTCAACCGTTGGGTTATTCTTCTTGTCGGTATAACCACAGCGCCGCCGGAACTGGTCGACGTAGTTGAACCATCAGTGTAGACATGTGTGCACTCACTGTATTTCTCATACAAGAGGCATAAACTGAATTGCTTGAGTGCAGACAACCGACTTTTTCTGGAGCCCTGGGATTGTGAGGTCTACTTGAGGAAAGTTCACACACAATGAAAGAATCAGCGGCCTAGCCGCAGGTGCGCACCGCAGGAATCCAATAAAAATGGCAGTGTGCAGTTGCAGCTTAGAGTGTATTGAGACTCTCCATGTGTTTACTGCTAGGAACCTAAACATATGGCAAATTGGCGTCAGGCGTGTTCCCCCCCCCTCCCCCACGTGATTCACATGAAAAGTCCAGAAGAGGTCTCTGTACAGGCCACAAACCAACCTACATAGGCTATCCACATGCGGAACCGTCGGAATTAGACAAAGACATCACACAACATGAAGTTAGAGCGGCACTGCATCGAATAGTACGCAACACCGCCCCGAGAGCAGACTGAATACAGTACCAGCTTTTAAAAAACCTCGATGACAGATCGATAAAAGAACTTACGGATTTCTTTGAGTACCACTGGCTAGAGGGCAGGCTGCCGCAATAATGGCGGCACGCCGATATTACAATGATGCCAAAACCAGGCAAGCAGCCCTATTTAAACCAACTGAGACCCATCTCGCTCACATCATGCATAGGAAAGTTATTTGAAAACGTCGTCCTGGCTAGGCTTCAGCCGTACCTAGAAGAGCAAGCATTATCCGCACACAATGTTCGGTTTTCGACCGGGGCTATCCACTCAAGACGTACTACTGCAAATTAAGGAAAAGATAATTGACCATATCAGCACCCAACAAAGCAAAGCCATCCTTGCGTTAGACCTGAAAGGCGCGTTTGATAACGTAGCTCACGACCTCATACTCACCAATCTAGCGGCAACCAAGTGTGGCCGACGACTAGTATACAATTACGTCCGGGCGTTTCTTAAAGATCTCACTGCGACTATAGGTATAGGAAATATACGTTCGGACTCCATCCCTCTTGCGGGAAGAGGCACGCCACAAGGGTCAGTGCTTTCCCCCGTGCTATTTAACACAGCTATGAGCAGACTACCTGCATTACTAGATGCCATACCGGGAATTAGGCATGCGCATTATGCTGATAATATCACCATCTGGGCCACCAGTGGCTCAGATGGTGAAATACAGGACGCACTACAAGCAGCAGTGGATGTCACCCATAAATATGCACGAGCAGGGGGACTTACGTGCGCAGCTAAAAAGTCAGAACTGCTTATAGCAAAGGAAACATCACCTACCGCCTGACATCACGGTGACTATCGAGAGTGAACCTGTAAATATATAAGGTCAACAAATTACGCTTACTAGGACTCCACGTTCAAGCCAATGCGAAAGCGACATATACCCTGACGCTACTGAAGAAACAGATTAACCAGGTAGTGCACATGATCCGGCGGGTGACGAACCGCCGCCACGGCCTAAAAGAATCCGATGTCATGTGCATCATACACGTTTTAATCGTAAGCCGCGTTACCTATCACGCACCTTACCACCGACTCACCCAAAAACAAACAAACCAGCTAGACACCCTTATACGAACAGCGGTGAAAATGGCAACATGCCTTCCTATCTACACCTCAACAGCCAGACTATTACAGCTTGGTTTCCATAACACCATGGCGAAATAATTGAAGCCCAGAAAGTCAGTCAGATTGAACGACTGAAACGTACATCGACAGGAAGGCACGTACTCAGACAATTACGTTACCCAACATCAGAGTTTGACCCACGAGAGCCCCTGTCAATCGCACCAAACATGAAATAAAACATTACAGTGGCCCCTATACCCGGAATATGCACCCCGAACACCACAAAGGCAGGCGCGCTGCACGTGCAATGGCACTGCATCGAGCATAGGGCAACGACCTCGACACCTTCTATACAGACGCCGCGTGCTACCCCGACATTGCAGCCAAAGTGATAGTGGTGGCCGACTGGAGGGGCGAAGCAGTATATTATCAGCCACAATACGCACTGACAACTGCACGGAAGCGGAAGAATGTGCCATAGCGCTCGCCATCAGCGCTCAACCCCCAGATAAGATCATATATATTCTTTCAGATTCCCAGCAAGCATGTCGAAACTACGCACAAGGACGAATTTCACCGATCGCTCATAAAATGCTACACAAGAAGCAAATTATTCAACTAGTTCACCTAGTCTGGACACCTGGGAATGTGTCTCTCCCTGGCAATGAGCGCGTCCATGCGACAGTGCGAGGCCTAACCACCCTCCAGGCGCCGGTGCAATGCCAGTCCAACCTAGACAAGGTGGAAACGATACAGCTTACATACACGCTTACACTACAACACCGCAGACTATCCCGTAGAACATTCCCACCGCTACACGTGCAGCTAAACCGTGCGGATGCAGCCGCTTGGCGCCAGCTCCAAACTAATACGTTCCCCAGCCTGACTATCCGCCACACTTTTAGGGGCGAAGCTCCTTATAGCGGCACCCGTTCCGTCCCCGTCGTAGTAGTAGTAGTAGTAGTGTGTAACCAGTCTGAGAAAAATGAGAAAAAAATTCCGAAGTTGTGTCCGTAGTGCGGAATCGAACCAGGGACCCCTCGCTTCCGAGCGCGCGGCGTTAGCCCACTACGCCACGAAGCCACGAAGCGGACATGGACAAACGCACCACGATGGCTATAAATACCCAACATTAACGAAAGGCCGCGTTTCTAGCGCGTTTCTAACGCGTTTGTGCTATCGCGTTACGGCCCGTGTAAGAAGCTGGTGTAAGACGCTGTGGCCTCTCCACCTTACCTTCAACGCGTTTCGAACGCGCTGCCCAAAGCGGTGGCAAGTCAAGTTCAAGTCGAGGAGCGTTTATGAATACGGGGGGTATATACTCTCTCAGCAGTCATGTGATGGCGTCGGCAAACGCGGTGCACGTTCCGGCATGTGTAAATGGCTGCGTAAGACGCTGTGGCCGCTCCCCCTTACTAGAGAGTACTGCACGTTTCTAACGCGTTTGTGCTAGCGTCCCCTTAAGGGGGAGATCCGATGATTCCCTCCGGAGCTTCGCCCACTCATTATCATTCACCTCGTGGATCTGCTGTCATTTTTTTTACCCTAGCCAGTACCCCGACAAATGTCCTTTCTGTGGTGGACACCCAAACCTCTACCATTCTACGTGGGAATGCTCCAAACCACCCGACCTACTTAGAATACCCAACGCCTCCCCATCCCAGTGGGAAGCCGCTCTTTCCAGCACAGCCTTCGACGACCAGCGATACCTGATCGACCGGGCCGCGACATTACAATTGCTAGAAGGTACAGCGGAGACTTCCGCTTAACACGTGTTGTCATGGCAAGCGTGGAGCTCCTAGGTGCCTAGGGACATAATCGCTTAGGAACTTTTGAGGAACTGGTCTCCACTTAGCGTGGCTCTCTTATCTCCGGGACCGGGCGCACCGACCTTGCCGAGCGCAGCTCCTGCGGGCGAGCGAATCGTTTAGGGCGCGTTGAATGTCTGGCGGTGGCTGGCCCACGCCGGCCGCGCTTTATTATTGTAGCGTTTGTTTTAGTGGCGGAAATCCTTGCAGTAGTGGGGGTGTGGCACGACGGCTTTTGATCTCGGTGAACTGTGGTGGTGTAAACAAGCGGATACTGCTCGCGTTTGAACCCCGGTGCTGCGGCGGAAGCCGCAGTGCCGGGCGCCGACGCGAAGCGGCGGTCGTTGGGGTGTTGCGGAGCGCAGCGTAGCAACACCCTAAATAAAAAAATACTGCTCCAGTCAGGTAGACTGCTCCCTCCCTGATAGTGAGATTATATTTGGATCATCAAAACAATGATCATCAAAACAGTGATGCGTTTTTTAGGAATATCATCGTTTCTCTCTGGCACCCTGTAAATCCGCTTGTTTACACCACCACAGTTCACCGAGCTCAAAAGCCGTCATGCCACACCACCATTACTGCAAGGATTTCCGCCACTAGAACAAACACTACAATAATAAAGCGCGGCCGGCGTAGCCCAGACACCGCCCAACAATAAACGCGCCCTAAACGATTTGCTCCCTACGCACGTACGAGCTGCGCGCGGTCCCGGAGAGAAAGAGAGCCGCGCTCAGTAACTAGCAGCCGCCGAAAAAGTCCCTAAGCGATTATGTCACTAGGCATCTAGGAGCTTCACGATTGCCATGACAACCCGTGTTAAGCGGAAGTCACATGACCCGCAGTGCCACGCCTACTCTGTACCTTCTAGCAACTGGAAAGACGCGACCGGGCCAGCCGGACAGAGCAGCAAATGGGGCCCTGGACTGAGGGCTCCACCCTCTGGGACTTTGTTACAAAACACCGAATAAAGTTTTCTACTACTACTACTACTACTACTACTACTACTACTACTACTACTACTACTACTACTACTACTACTACTACTACTACTACTACTACTACTGCTGCTGCTACTACTGTCACTCACCACTCCTAAATATCTGGGACTTCTGCTGTACGAGATCAGCTGCCCGTTGACAGATGACACGTATGGAGACATTGCTTATCTGGTAAATGCCACCACTGCGCACTTCTCACATGATATCTGCAGTCCTTGTTCGCGATGGTAGGATAATGGTTAAAGTAGCTTTCTTTTGAAGCCGCGAGCGAAGCTGAAGCCGCGTCACACCCGACGTTCAAATACAAATGTCGTCAGCCTAAATGGAGAGCCAAACGGTGCTTGGAAGGATGTCGGCGAGTCCAATAAGAGTTCGATTGAAGAGCGTTGGGCTCAGTACTCCGCTCTTGGGGACCCCACGGTTACTGTGATGCTTAGGAGTCGGGCCGTCCTCAGCGAGTATGAAGAAACATCTCATTGGCAGGCAGCTACATATCAAGAGACAGATCTTGCCGCCAAGCCCTACCGCCTCTAACATACTGAAGATGGCTTCGTGTGTGACGTTATCACAAGCGCCTTTAACATCCAGAAACAGGGCACCAGATAATCGTTTACAGGACTTCCCGTGCTTGAGTTACGTCATCCAGTCGACATCGTTGTCTACAGAACAACAGCCACGCCTGAATCCGACCATTGCGTCTGGATAGACCTCGTACTGTCAGAGGTACAATTCTAATCATGCTAGAACCATCCGCTCCATAGTCTTCCGATGCAGCTGGCAAGCGCAGTCGGACGGTATGATGCAATGTCCACAGGCGACTTGCCAGGCTTGAGGAGCGGAATCAGGCGACTAATCTTCCATTTCTGGGGAACCGTGCCTGTCTGCCAGCAGTCGTTGAACAAAAGCAGGAATACTTTCCGAGCCTTTTCGCCAAGATTACATGGGAAACGGTAGGTTACACCATTGGGTTCCGGCGATAATGAACGGTTGCATAAGGCAAGTGCAACTTCGAGTCCGTCCGTGGATAAGGGTTGTCCATGCATGGGTCACGTGAAATCGGTGAGTGGCTGAGCGTCGATGTTCCAGCGGAGCTAGTTTCGCCAGCAATCCTCCAGCGGGGCCAAATATTTAAAATGGTGGCTCTGCTTAGGGGTTCCACAGAAACCACGAACCATATGTCTCCATATGCAGGACAAAGGTTTTCTGTGATCCGAAGACTCGCAGAACGACATCCATCGTTGCGATGTCAATATGACCATGCGACGCTGAATATTTTTCTGTTGTGCGTCTGGCCAACCTCAAGTCATGTACGGATTTTGTACGCCTATATATTTGCTCCGCACGATGAAAAATTGCACGAAGCTTCTCTAACTGAATGTCGTACCCGGTGCATGTAGAGAGAGAGAGAGAAACAAGGTGGGTAAGGTAAGGAGGTTAGCCGGAAGAGATCCTGGTTTGCTACCCTGTACTGGGGGAAGGGTAAGGGGAAATAAAAGACGGAAAGAATGGCGGAGATATAAAGCAAGAGCACGAAAAAAAATCAATAGAGGAGGTGGGGAACGTCCGTGAGAACTATAATCTCTCTAATAGGTCACTCGAATCCAAGAACCTTCAAGAGTGCCTTGACCGACTTGTGGTGTGACGACTGCAGAGACCGGCGTTTCAGGAATGTCTGCTCCGAAAGCGACCGATCGTCAAGACGGGCCAGCGCGGACGCGAGAGACTGCCTGAGTGCTCTGTATCGGGGACAGCGGCAAAGACCGTGTTCAATAGTTTCCTCGCTGCCGCAGTGGTCACACGCAACACTATCTTCCCTTTTGGTGCGGAAAACAAAGGATTTGGTAAGAGCGACGCCAAGCTACAGTCGGCAAGGTACTGTTGTCTCGGGCCGTGATAGTCCAGGTGGAGGACAAAGTCGAAGACAGGTGTCCAGTCGATGCAGACGTGTTTGCTAGAAGCTAGGTGTGTTCCGAAACGATTGTGTGGTATCATTTGCAAGCACTCGAAGCTTCGCTGCTGCATCTGTTCTTGACAGCGGGCTTGGTTCCGGCACGCCGTCTTCCTGAACAGATCGAGCAGCTTCATCGGCATATTCGTTGCTCATTACGCCACAGTGGCTAGGGAGCCACTGAAACGTGACGTCGCGTCCTTGCTCGACGAGGCGATGAAGGAGCTCTCGGATTTCTAGAAGTAATTCGTAGGGCCTATGGCGTAAGGCGCAAAGCAATCAATGTAGAGCTGGCGGCCTTGAATTCACTGAAAACACTTAATTTTTGAAGTGGTTCCTCACGAATTATGCGAAGTGCGCTACAAAGAGCAGCAAGCTCCGCGGCTGTCGATGGCGTCTGATGAGATGTCTTGAACGTGCATGTAGAGATTCTCGAAAGCCAATGTGTGGCAGCCTGTAGGGCACATTTTATTGCGTCCTCTAGGTTAGAGGATAAGCCATCATGACAACCGACTTTCGCAATTGATTTGAACGTCTGCCAGTCGATACATTGAATGATGCCGGGCAACTTGTAGTCCGTCAGCCCTTCAACCTTGAGATAAATTTGGAGGTGGTCAATTCCCCACCTTTCAATGTCCGAAAACCACCTCACCTTTCTGGTGAAGAAGCGTGAAACAAAGGTGATGTCCAAGCAACTACTGTACAGTGTTCCACGCAGAAAGGTGGGGCTTCCATCATTTAATAAACAAAGCTCTTGTTCGGAGGCAAATAACACCAACCTTCTGGTCCTCAAGTTCATCTTAAGGCTGCCCCAGATATAGTGGTGGGCATTAAAATCTCCAGTCATCACCCAAGGCTGTGGAGTTGCTGCCATGATAAGCTGTAACTACTCGCAGTCCAGTCGACTTGATCTTCTGGGTGTGTTTCACCCGCTCGTAACCTCTTTCCCGTTCTTCTCGAAGGCGGATTAATAAGATTTCAGGGAAATGCAGGGTGGGAAGGCTGTTCTGACGCGAAAACAGAACCCCTGGCTGCGCCATTTGTCCTTGGTTCAAGGTTCACGTCCTAGGCCACGGCCATGGGGCCAGGCATGTATGTGGCACATGTGCGCCTGTCGAAACTCCACGTTTCGAAAGACGCACCACAGCATTTTTTTCTTATTCTCCTTCTTTGCTGACGCGGAATCTCTTCCGTGGTTGTAATTTATGCAGGCATGCATGGTTCCAGCCTGATGACGCGGCCGCTCAAATCACCGATTCAGAGGAACTAGACATCCGCTGATGTCTCACGCATGTAACGCTGGTATTTAGGGGTGCTTCCTCGAAACACATTCGAGAGCAAGGCTACAAAGAACTCACGAACTGACACGGAACTGCATCGGGTAACTCACACTCGTCCAAAGTTGCATTTACCACAAATCTGCACAGGGGCCCACGTTTTTATACTTTGAAACAACTTTGAAAGATTATGCACTTAGCGTTGCTTGGTCTTCGCTCAATTTCTGCAACAAGATTTCATTTTTTGGACCGCGTTGTTCAGTAATTCACTCGGCATCGCTTTTCGCCTTCTTCGTCCGGACCTTTAGTTTCCAATCGGCAGCGAGACCATCACACATCTATTGGCTATACCGCAAACACATGTCGACCCAATGGGCGCTGCTTGGGCTATTCAAATGACATCACTAGAGAGACAAGCTCGGCGCAACTGAAGGCTTCACATGCTGTCCATAGACCTAAAGAATTAAGGCTTTCGACAAAGTGATCCATTACTCCATGTGGCACCAACTAGAGGCGATTCAATGCGGAGCTAAGCACAACAATTATATCAGGGACTTTCTCCGCTAACTCACATACAACATCAAATAAAGGACAACATGTCATGCCAATACGAATAAGACAACATACTAAAGGGCTCGACCGCCACGGACATTATTTATTAATGTGTAAGATTACGCCTCGCTTTCAGGATATTCCGGATATTAAACGCATCATATGCGCAGATCATATAACCATCAGGATCAGCAGGGCACATCCCAGGGCACATCCAAGATACCTTGCAATCGGCCTGGGACAAAGATCATGAGGCAACACTTCACATAGGGCTGAGATGCACCCCGGAAACATTTGAGCTCTTTCTGGTCCACAAACTGAAGTGGAATCCCACGTCGATTACAATATAAGCTGAAACAGCGCGACTGATACAAGGACACAAAGAAAAACACGCACCATGGGACAGGTCTCTTTGCGCTTGGTTCAGTCGCGCTGTTTCAGCTTGTATTGAAGATAAACCAGCTGTAGCATTCACCGGGATGTTATTACATCGATTACACTCCCAAACGAAAGAAAGAGAGAGAATACATTTATTGTTCATGAGGTGAGGCTACTTCCTCGTAGGGTGGAGCCCTTAGTTCAGGGCCCCATTGACTCGCGCCACAGCGCGTGCCCGCTGGATCAGCCGTCGCTGCTCTTGTGGGTCTTGAGCTGGTCAGCGCAGTCTCCCAGGAGGAAGGTGAAGGTGAAGGAATAGGGGAGTAGCCAGGAGGGTGTGAGCACTCCCAGGTGCAATGATATACTGTAAAGCCGCCACAGCACAGCCTAACGGCAGTAAACTTCTATGGCTCATATCAAAACTAAACGGAAACAGTGCAACCGTATGAATTACCAACAAGCCCAGTCATCCGCCTTCCATATCCAAATGGTCGGGGTTCCGACAACTGCGGTACAGCGTCTCAAACAAGGCGAGCAGGCCTGTGCTGCACGTGTTACGCCGGGTCTCCAACTGATACCAGTGTCCCCAAGCAAAGAGACATCCTCCGTCTTCTTAACGCTCTACTCATGTCCAGACTTGTATATCACCTCCCCTATACCAACCTTGACAAACAAGACGCTATTAAAGCTCGATGCCCTCATCAAAAAAAGCAACTAGGCCAGCCGGCGCTATCTATCACAGCCGGCGCGCAGCGCAAAAGGGGCATTGCAATAGGAGAGTAAACCTCAACAGACCGCATAAGACAGAAACAGAAGCGTCAACTTTTATTTATTAGTGGCACGAGCACCGAGTGACACTCTTGTTCATTGCGCAGCAACTTCCGGTTAGGGACCGACTTCCGGTTTGTCACAGAGGTGGAACTAAATTAAAAATCAATCATAAAAAATTAAAAAAACGGGTAGATATCGATGGTTCTACTTATGGTTGATGATAGATATGACATCAGAGCACATGTTAGTGCAGTAAAAGGCTAATTAAGTTTCAAGAATAATTAGAAACAATTAAGGAAAGTCTCATTGTCGTACACCAAAGCACACAATCGTACCCTTTATATACCGACCGCATCAGTAACGGTTTGGCTCCATGTGCGTGGCGGTTTCCCACCTGTTCCGATCGCTCGTTCTCCGAGTTCGGTTTCCCGCCCGTTCCGTTCGCCATGGAAGTAGACGACGAGCACGCCGGGCCAAGTATTGTGTACCGTCGAGTTCCTGACGGCGAGGACGCCGGGCCTAGTGTAGTGTAATGTAGTTTACATCGTTTACATCAAGAATGCACCAGCGTTATCGGTGTCTGTGTCGTACTTCACTTTAACAACACAAAGTTAACGCAAAGAAAACACAAAGTTAGCCCAAACAATACACCAGGGTACATTAACGCCGAGGTGCGAGTGCCACTAGCAGATACCCAAGGCAAGAATTAAGGTCGTTTCTCATTATTTATTTATTTATTTATTTATTTATTTATTTATTTATTTATTTATTTATTTATTTATTTATTTATTATTATTTATTTATTTATTTATTTATAGGGTTTACCGTCCCAAAGCAACACTGGAGCTATGAGAGAGCGACTTCATAGTGTGAGGGCTCCGGATTAATGTCGACAACCTGGGATTCTTTACCGTGCACCTAAATCTAAGCACACGAGCACCTTCGCATTTCGCCACCATCAATTAATCTAAATGCGGCTGGAAATCGAACCCGCCACCTCGTGCCCAGTAGCATAACGCCATAGCCACTGAGCGACCACGGCGGCAAAAGCCAACTTACAGAACGGGGTAGGCACATACTGCGCACTTGTCACAGACACACAGATGCCCTAGCACCTTCACAAGTTCCACGGAAGGAAACTTCAGGAAACTGCGTGACAACAGAATCGCTATCCAAGTAGTGCGTCAATTACAACCGTACCTAACAAAAGCGCTAGAAATTGTCTGCCTTCCTGGCCATTCGGAAGTATGTGTGAAGGAATGAACATGCAAAGCAGCTCGCCTGCGAGATGCTAATTAAGGCCCCCGACGCGATGGTTCAGCCAGGCTCCGCGATCGCCTACCAAACCCCGCCAGCTTAGAATTAAACCCCAAAGTCCGAGTTAAGGGAATTTCTAAAGCTCTGCTCAGATCTCTGCCGCGAGCAAGGCACGCTAATACGCCCGGGCCCAGACGAGCACGCGGTTAACTCCCACCCTCGTCAGGGGCGGATCCAGGTTTTTTCTGAGGGGGGGGGGGGGGGGGGTCAGCTTCTGTCAATGATGATGATGATGATGATGATGATGATGATGATGATGATAGTAGCCTTTATCATTTACCGAAATTCACCGTTTCTGCGCACGATAAACCCGCGTTTTATACGGCTAGAGCAACACCTGTAGCCCACCGTGGTGGCTCAGTCAGCTCAGGCGTTGCGCTGCTGAGCACGAGATCGCGCGATCGAATCCCTGCCGCGGCGGCCGCATTTGGATGGAGGCGAAATGCAAAAGTGCACGTTAAATACCACGTTCGGGAGAACTTGGATCGGGAGCTGATGGATGAATTTCACCGACTTGAAAATCACCATCTTCCGACCATCACCAAAACGTGTCTCGATGAATTACACGAATGCAAGGACGTGACTTCACCTTGGCTGCCCTGAACGTGCGATCCCTCTTTAAACTCGCAAAGGATGTCATGCACGATGCAGTGCTCTGCAGCGTTGACATCCTTTGCTTCTCTGAGAACCCCCAGGTGGTCAAAATTAATCCGAAGTCTTCCACTACGGCGTGCCTCATAATCAGAACTGGTTGTGGCCCGTAAAACCCCAGAAAGAGGAAGAAGCCCTATAGCGAAGCCAGGTATCGGTTTCTCCGAGCTTATAGGAAAAGGACGTTACCCAATACAGCCATGTGCTTGGCGGCTGTGCCTGATAATACAGGTTGTTCAAAACTAAGCTTTATGGTTTTCTTAAAATTAGGCACTGGGAGGCACGCGAAGACCACCTGTGCAAATAAGTTATGTGGCCAGGGGGGCACAAAGTGAGGTGATAATTACGCTGTGAGCAACCCAATTAACTAAAATTGAACAATTATTTTTTGTCGACTGCAGTAAGTGGGTATGTTTGTATTGAAAACTTAGAGGCAGTCGTGTTTCTACACAGTATCAGTCGGAAGAATTATTCTAGCGTGTTCGTGCTCCGAGATATCCGACTCCAAATTGCAATTGTCGTACTGGGCAGAGTTATCGACTCGACGCGACAGCGGTTTATGCTTTGCTTTGCTGTGGAAGGGAGGCATTTTGAACATTTTAGGGCATTGACATCTTGATGGGTGAAGTGCTGTCATGAGATTTGTGCATGACAACACCAAAGTTAAAGCGGCCATATAAAATATTCGTTAGCATAGCTAAAAAGGTTTCTCCTGTTGATGGTGCAGTTGTTGCTTTTGATTTCAATAAAACTTACAATACTTGGAAATCAGCAGCCACTTTATTTGCGTAGCCCAAACAAGGACCATGCCCGATCGTCTAGTCACCATTACGCACGCGCGCTGCCCTCCGGCTTCTCCGCTCGCGCCATTATCTCGGCATGGCTAGAGTGACTTAGGCATGGCAGCTGCCGCCATCTTTACAGGCTGCGCGATCGCGTGTTACGACAGTGGTTACGGGTTCTTCGATTTTTTTTTTTTCGCCAGCCGTGAGGGGAAGGGGGGCAGTTATTATTTTTGCCTATGCCTCCGCCGCGTTGTCAGACTAAACGCCGCACCCAACAGCCGCGTCACATCAGGGAGGAGCTTTGCGCCGATCCTCACTCTCTTGCATGCGTAATCATGCGAACGACCATTAAAATTTGGAGTTGGATATCTCGGAGCATAGACATGCTAGAAGAATTCTTCCAAGTGAAACTGTGTAGAAACACGACTGCCTCTGACTTTTGAATACAAACATACACACTTACTGCAGTCAATAAAAAGTTAATTATTCAATTTTAGTTAATTCGGCTGCTGACAGCGATAATTATCTCACTTTGTCTCCCCCTGGCCACACAACTTATTTGCGCAGGTGGTCTTCACGTGCCTCCCAGTGCCTAATTTTAAGAAAACCATAAAGCTTAATTTTGAACACCCGGTATATCTAGCCTGTTTTGTTTCCTAAAATAAAATTTGGGATGATATGTCGCAGGTTCGTTATAAATGCATAATCACGGGTCCGTCTTTGGAGTTCTGTTGGGACACCTTGATTTCCTTAAGAAGATTCTTTGTGTTCGGCTGAGACACCTTCGTTTGCTTTGTAGGACTAACTTCCCAATTCTCAAACAGCCCTCGACTCGAAGCTCTTCCTCCACTCCACCTTGTTGAGCACAGCGCCACCTCTCGAGTGATAAAGACGTGAGAATTCTCAAGAATTCCTATGAATGATCATGAAGCTCAGTGACCACTTCTTTGGAGGGATGGCGGTGCTATCTTTCCTCTTGAGTCGAGGTGTTGTGTTGACTAGAGGAACATTCTTGAATACGGGCGTAACGCTCCGCTCCAACGCGGCAACCACTACGCTGGTTGTTTACGATATGCGAATCACCGCTTATGAAGACTCACGACGCCACCTACAAGAAGAACGATGTGGCGTAGTA
Source organism: Dermacentor silvarum (assembly GCF_013339745.2). Classification (NCBI taxonomy): domain Eukaryota; kingdom Metazoa; phylum Arthropoda; class Arachnida; order Ixodida; family Ixodidae; genus Dermacentor; species Dermacentor silvarum. The sequence goes on along the minus strand of NC_051154.1, from coordinate 74,275,566 downwards.
GCCGAGAGCGCGAGCCAGCGTCTTCATGTTTTGTTTCCCACGCGACGCCATCCTTTTACACAAGGCGCGCATATGCTCCCGTTTCTCTAAACACGCGACACCATCCTAGGCCCGCGCGCTGGCGTTGGCCGCTGGCGTCACGCTCCCCCACTTCCAGCCGCTGCTCGAGGCTTCGCCCCGCTCCGCGAGAACGCCCACTCAGATAAGCGGATCCGGCGGCTTTGAGCTTCCTATGCTAAATGTACGACAATAAAACTGCGAAGTTACAATGAAAAACTTGTAGCGTACGAACGGTATACTGTTCTCGTACTGGATATTGTCAACGTGTAACTGTGATCACAATGAGGGCTACAGTTAAAAAAAAGTTGCCTATGCGTAGTTCTTAGTTTAGCTGTTAGTTGTTATTATTTATATATGAACACTTCAGCGAGAGATCTCTTTCATTAAGCAGGTTGGTCGCAGAACCGATGACAGCAAATGAGGCAACCGATGACACCCCAATGCGGAACTAGGTGGATCAGGCGCGAAGGCGTGCTTGGCAAAAGGGACGTCCCCTCGTACATACGACGCCACCGACGGGACGAGTAAGGCACGGCCGGCGCCAGGAGGTCCAAGGTGTTCATGAGAAAAATTAACTACGGCAACTTCGCGACACCACACCCCTACGGAGTACAACTAAGCTTGTGAGTGAGCTAGCTTTACTTCTACATGGCTGATACCACTGGTACTCACGAAAAATAATTTTGAAGAATGCTGGTGGTCACATTTTTTTGTGACAGGGCCATCCCTCTATCAGCGAGGGGGCGATAAAGAAATCTAAAGGGGGGGGGGGGTCAGGACATCCGGACATCCCCCCTGGATCCGCGCCTGACCCTCGTACATCTATTCCGTAGCCTAGTCAAGGAAAACCTTGTCCCTACTGATAGAGTAACTTCATGCCTTCCACCGTACTCTGGGAATGTTTAATTTTGGTTTAGATATGCTACTAGTCTATTGATATGGGTCTAACAAGTGTTTTTTGTCTATACTTGATGCGTTACATATAAAGGAACCTGTAATAGAAAGAAAGAAATGCTACGCTATCCCAACCCTGCTATGCAAGCACCCACCTCTCACCAACCCCTACTTCCGAGTGGCTGACCAAAGCCGCCGTTCTCGTACACCAACGGTACATGGCTGACTTCATCAGAGCAGCGCTTAAGAACTCCGTCAGCGAGGCCCCGGACGTAGGGCTTCACCCGCACTCTCTGGCAGCAGCTCGCTTCTTCGACGGCGATGTGCTCATGTGGCGGTGGCTTTTTCTTTGTCTTTTTTTTTTTTCGGATGAACCAGGCAACCGAAGGTGCTAAGGGCTTTACTGAACGATGCGGACCAAAAAAATATCAATCTTGTTGCAGAATTTGAGCGAAAACAAAGCAGTGGTAAGTCGGAAATTGTCTATGCCGCTTCCTCAGTCATCAGAAACCCGCTTCTAGGTTTGTAAGTTGCTGTGCATGGTCGTATTTAATAATAATATTTTTTTTAAAAAGGAGCACGTACGACGGTTTCAGACTTGAAAGTGTTGTGTGCTCCCGGTTTTGACATGGCTATGGGCCAAGAAAAGGGCGCTCTTTTGATGTTCCGGGGCACAGACTACTACTACCTTGAATTCAATTTCATTTTCCTATCGCTGAATACACAAATATGTACAGAAGATGGGCTATAGTATGTAAGAAGATGGACAATACGTTCTACGTGTCTTCCGGTCACAGCGTAACTCAATGCGTGAAGCAGCCGATTTTACCACCAGCCAACTTCGTCGGTTGCCTCCAGGATACGCCACAGTGCGTTCAAAACTCTCGCGCAACTAGTTGCCGCGTACAGTGTGGGTCAACTGTCACCACCTTCGCGTATCCTTCTATGAAATGAGATCTATGAAATAACAATGACTCGGCATCCCGGCCGTGCGAAAGGGGATGTCCAGCGTAGCTGTGGAAAACCGCCACTTTATTCTTTATAAATACGAAATCATTATATGGTCCACGAAGCGAAATATCCAGCGTTAACATCCGATGGTACCAAAACCTATGGGACCAAGTGGTGACGTCACGTTTGACAAGATGACGAAACGTGATTACGTCATCACCTCAAACGTCGCGTGATGACATCATCACGTCAAACGTTACGTTACGGGATAACGGCATCGTCACGTCGCAATATCAACTGATGACGTCATGTGATGACGGCATCACGTCAAACGTGACGTCACGCTATAACGTCTTCGTCAAGTGATGATGTCACCTGATTATGTCATGGGATGCCTCTTGGAGAAGCAGCACACTGTGCGCTTCCCGCTTCTTTGCACTGTCTCCGGGATCGGCCCGTGATGACGTAACGTGATTACGTAATCCCGTCAAACGTCACGTGATGACGTGAGCACACCAAAGGTTGCGTGATGACATCATCACGTCCAACGTTACGTTACGTGATAACGGCTCGTCACGTGACGATATCGCCTGGTGACGTAATCTGATGATGTCACGCGTCAACCGTGACGTCACGCGATGATGTCTTCGTCAAGCGACGATGTCACCTGATGACGTCATGTGATGCCTCTTGGAGAACCAGTACCCGCCATGGTGGCTTAGCGGCTATGGTGTTGCGCTGCTAAGCACGAAGTCGCGGGATCGAATCCCGGCCGCGGCGGCAGAATTTCGATGGGGGCGACATGCAAAAACGCCCGTGTTCCCGTGCATTGGGTGCACGTTAAAGATCCCCAGGTGGTCGAAATTTCCGGAGTCCCCCGCTACGGGGTGCCTCATATCGTGGTTTTGGCACGTGAAATCCCAGAATTAGATTTTTATTTATTTATTAGAAGCAGCACACTGCGCTTCCCGCTTTGTTGCACTGTCTCCGGAATCGGCCCACATTTTTGTGTGAGTAAAGGTCTCGCACGCGGGCACGAAAAATCCCGACCAACTAGAGGCTAACAGCTTGGCTGTAAAAACGCGAGAAAAGCGTGTAGAAGGCACTCATCAATATCGGGATCGTAGGTGCTTTCAATGAATGCACCTCCTCCCCCAACCCACTGAAGCATGGCTGTCAACATCGAGCAGCCCAAACCGATGCTCATCGCCAGAAGCGAACCTTTCATTAACTGTCAGAATGTCATGGAAAAAGGAGTGCAACTATAAAGAACGTGCTAATGCTATCGAGGGAAGAATACCTTACGGACCATTGGTGCCGTGAAAATGACAATGTCAATGATGCTTATTTTCGCATCAGTACAGCGTAATGACACGAAGGAGCATGCGGAAAAAGCGGTCATTTAGACAGCTTGACAAAACCGCAGGCCCCCGCATTGGCGTTCACGGCACTGACTTAAGCACAATCAGCATATAACACTTCAGAAATTATACTAAATTTACACAAGTTACACAAATAATAAAAAGAAAGTTGTGTACAAAAAAAAAAAAAGAAATAACCTTATTGACCCTTTTCGCGGAGCAGTTTGTTTTAGAGAAACAAGATGGCGTTTACGGCTGCGCGCCATACGTCTCCTCAGGGACCGCGCACGAATACGAAACCATTACCGCTTCTACCTTGCTTCTGTGCGATCAGTTGTCGGAAATGCAACTGAGTTTTCGCCAGCGCACTGTGCTCCATTCACTCTGGTTTGAATCCTGTGGATTGAGTAGTTGGCTGCAAAAATAGTGACTGGCATATTAGGGAATGTCAGGTCCGTTCGATTCGCCTGCACCACTGTGAATCAGTTCACGGCGGTTCACGAGAAATTCAGAAATTTTGCAGCTCGATTTCTGTGGTGCAGGCACAGCGCGACACTCGAAACGAATACCAAGGTGCAGACGCGGTGCAGGCGTTATGTTATAGTCCGACTAATGTGCACGGAGTGTGTAAGTTTGAGAGCTCCTGAACTGCAGATATGATCGAATTCTGGCGCGTAAATACACACCATACTTGCGTAGATACATCAGACGTGTATAAGCGAGGTTTTAATGGCTCTCGCGCCCGTGTGCTGTGTCGTCTGCTGCAGCTGCTGCCGTGCACCTGTACCCTGCACCAAGGTGGCACCGACAGTGGAGTGGGTGCAGCAAAATCATGAACCAGCCCTGCACCTTTCCTGCACCTTTTGAAACGAACGGCGTGGTTCAGCGGGCGCCATTGCTGCACCGCTGAAACGAATGGCAGGGTGCAGCACCTCGTGAACTGGTTCAGGCGGTGCAGGCGAATCGAACGTACCTGTAATGAATATGTGGGGCCACGTTCGCGGCCCGCTGCTGCAATTGCCCGTACGTGTTTCCGGCACTTCGAGATGTACGGCTCTCCTCGAGGATACACAAATTTGCTCATCCGCCTGCGTTGTATTGCTAACCTTCAAAGAAAGGTCTTCAGCCCCGGTACGTCGGCAAGAGTGAGTACTGCTCGTTAAACAATGATAACGGGGTTAGCGCCGCTTCCTGTCATAGTAGGTTTTGCGCACGGTATCTACACACATCTACCCCAACCAACACGGAAACTTACACCCACTCTTTCGCCAACGTGTCAAGAATAAGTGAATGGGCGCACACTTGAATATATGCGCACTATATACACACAATAAGTGACGATACTAAATCGATAGCGCACGAATGGTCGAAGCTGAATGTTTCGTGACGGTCCACAAGAGTAAGCGAGTTACTCGCGATAATACGCATTTGCTACAAGGTATTGCAATGTGCAGCACAGCTACGTTTCAAGCAGCAAGAACAAATCTAGCGGCACTGAGCACACCCGCGAGCGATTAGGCAGAAAATAATCAGATAGTGGCCGCACCGAGGAACTTCACTGAGTCAGAAACTGACAAGCCACTGCTTCAAATTATTTCCCAAATAAAGTACGAAGAGCAAAACACAGTAATCCTGATTAAATTCATGAGCGGAATGTTTGGATAGCTTGAAACAAATATTTAGCCCCGCTTTTAGAACATTCACAATATACGCTGCTTGCGCCGTTTGGACATAGGTTAACCAGCTCCAAAAGCGCTTTTGCATGTTCTCTGAGGCTGTGATCAAAGCTTCGTGTCGTTCACCAAGTCACCGTTTACGATATCTCCCAAAACAGAGGTTTTCTAAGGCGCGCCGGCGTCATATACTTCCATTGTAAACAAGGAGGCAACGGAGGCAGTTGAGGCAAGCAATGGACGCGTCACCACGTGATCAAACATGGCAGCGCCCACGGGATCGCCGCGAAAAGGGTCAATACCCTCTTACAGGAATACATAAAATAGAATCACACATTCCCATACAGACAAATATTCTTCTACAAAGACGCACGAGAAAAAAGCACATGGTATACATTATTATGCAGACATATTTCTGCTTGACGCAGAGCAAGAACGAAAACAAAGTAAACATACTGTCGCCCAAAACAAGAAAACAAGAAGAAGAAAGCGCCAGACCAACAACACTGTTTGCTCAGAAAAAAAAAAAAAAAAAAAAAAACATTCAAAGAACTTTATCTAGTTTAAGTTGAAATAATTACGAATAGCTTTAAAGGTCGTGTTCTCCAATTGAATCGCTTCGCTGTTTAGTCTATTTAGTAATGCATGGTAAGTTATTTTGAAGCGTCTGTTGTCCATATGTTGTTCTTACTGTTGGTACTTTCCAGGATTCCTTTTTTGCGTGTTGCATATATAGTGGTATTCTTTTGTAACTTTGCAAGTTGCATAAGAAAACCCGATCTAGTTTCTAACTCTTGTCTATATGCTCTACACAGTCGGTAATGGTATATTGTTGCCATTGGCATAACGTTATATTTTACAGAAAATTAATGTGTATGACATTTTCATTTATGCGTAAGATTTTTTTTTTTTGCAAGACATGAATGTTGTGCAGATTTTCTTGGGTGGTAGTAGCCCAAACTGAATGACAATAATTAAGGCGAGATTGAAACAAACTGTAGCTGGGTACGATAGCGATAGGCGAATAATTTAGTAGCATGGTTTTATTAAGAACCACGTTTTTATTTTTACTGCGAAATATCAAAGCTTTTGTTTTGTTTGTATTTAACCTAAAAACTATTTTGGCATGCCCATTCGTCTAATTTATGTAGGGTTGAGTTGGCTTCATCAATTCATTCATCGACCGAATTTCCTATTAGAAAGATGCTGGTATCATCAGCGTAAATGATATGTTTTGCCGCAGAGTTTTTATTGATAATGTCATTAATGTAAAGGTTAAAAAGAAAGAGACCTAAGATGCTACCTTGTGGCACATCGCAAGATACGGTAAGCGGACTGGACAGAGCATGATTTATGTCTACCGTCTGAACACAGTACTGTAGATAGGATTTGATCAGGTGTGCAGCTTTGCCGTGGTAACCATAATGTAAAAGCTTCTCAATTAAAAGAAAATTATTTATATGGTCGAAGGCTTTGGTAAAATCTACAAAAATTGCCAAGATCAATTTTCCTTCGTCTACTGCGGTTAAGATTAATTCTTTCTGAGCTAATAACGCAAACTCAGTGCTAAGGCCCTTACGGAAACCAAACTGGAACGGAGTTATAAGGTTATGTTGTTGTTCGAATTCAAGAAAGCGATGTAAAATTATTTTTTCCAGAATTTTTTAAAACACAGGAGGGATTGATATGGGACGATAGTTGTCCATGTAATCTTTATTACCTTGTTTGTGCAGCAATATTACCCGAGCTACTTGCATTTCACAGTCGAATGTACACAGTCAAAATGTACAGTTGAATGCAATATGAGCTGCAACACATTCCCCGTAGTCAAAGGGGCTTCATGAGTGCACTGCAGCGCCGACACACAAATATTTCCTTTAATAAATACCAGTAATTGACACGGCGTTTACGTCTCGAGTTCTTCGTGTGTGGTTGCTTTCATACGGGCTGCTCCGACCACGGGCACCGTGTTGCAGCTCATATGGCACGTGACTGCGCTTACCGGCGATCTAAGAGGGTGGGCCCTGGGGTCGCGTCACCTCTCTCTTCCCTTTCATGATACATGTCGGCCCTTCAGCGCTGGCAAAACTGAGCGCGCAGTAAGATACCCTCTTCGACGCTGCCCTAGATCTACCCCCAAGTATGACCCTTAAGTATGCGATGCAGCCATGGCCTAGAAATGACGAATGTCAACCGTAATCTTTCCATGCCAAAGTTCAGCCAACGAGGATACCTATAGTTTCTTAATGTGCGAAACCCGCGGGCTGCAGACTTTTGTCAATGAAAGTCCAGGATGCTTGAAAAAGAATTCGCCCTCTGAGGATGTACACACTACACCAGTATGAAAGGGAACATTTAATCAGTGTTGATTAAGCAGTGCAAGTTTGAACTTAAATGTTGATTGTTGTATAGTTCTCGTGGCGAACAATCCTCCTAATGGAACTTTGATTTCAGTCAAGAAAGAAGGAAACTACCGGCTTTTAATGAGTCTGGTATTCCCTTTCATGTACTGCCGTGCCGTGTATTCTACGCATTTCATGAAGTAGAAAAGTTACAGAAGGGTGAGCATAGTTTGCGTCAGCTGTAGTAGCACGCGTTAAGGCCAAGGCTCTCTCCGCTGCTGCTTCAGGAAAGGACGTCGGGGAAGGTGAAGCGAGAAGATTCGCGGAATTGGACGTGCATGCGGGGGGAAAGAGGTGCGGGCGTCCTAACACTCGACGGCTTCAACTCCTCCTCCTCGCCCCCGTTCGTCAACAGCGGCGGCATGCACGCCGTTTGCAACGTTCTCGCACGCGGGGCCTGTCGGGGGCTGCACGCCCGCAGAGCCGGGCGGCGCTCGAGATTGCCCGCGCGTATGCGCGCGATCGGCGGTTGCCGGGTCGCCGATCATTCAGCGGCGCGGCGGCGCGCGTCGCGGGGCGCCCGGCCGCGGGCGAGAGCGTCGGCGTGCGCGTGCGGCCGATCACGTACGCACTGCGGCAGCGCCCACGTCGCCGCGCGTAACGAGTCGCGGAACCGGCGGGTCCCGCGCTTCCGAAGTGGAGCCGCTGTACAACAGCACGCGGAAGCCGCCGACAATGCGCCTGACCCCCGCCGCTGGCTGCAGGGCCGGTGCGGCGGCGGTGTGCATGGTGGGCTCGATCCAGGTCAGGCCGCGCGACCCCGGGTTGCACTGCGGCGGCCGCGCCGTCTACGGCGTGGTCAGCGCTCAGGGACGCGCGGCTTTTTGAGGCCAGTGCCTCCGCCAGGAGCAGATGGGACACGCGCGACCAGGGCCACGTACTACATATGCGCGCGTCCCTGCCGCAATGTGAGCGCCGGCGACGGGCTTGAGCGAGCAGTGTTTCGAAACCCGTTAGCCGTGCGCGCGTTTTGCGGTAAAACGACGGTGATCGCAGATGGGATACGTGGGAAAGGTCGCGGGAGTTGGTTCTCCGGAACGCGAATCGGTAAAAGTAATTTCGTTGAAGTTGGAACTGATATAGTCGTCTTGTTGGAAATCGAATCGATATGGTCAATCGAGGATTACCGAGAATTTGGCCGTGCTGTTTGGCGGGCAACTGTAGTTGGGCGGGAAACGTGTTAGAATGGGAGTATATGTGTCTGCATTGGAGTACTGCCATGAACAGCCAGATATGGAGAGAATATAAACACAGAATTAATAAAACTAAAAAAGAACGAAAGACAGAAAAGGCAATCAGCAACGAAATCGTGCCATCCGACGTAGTTGAGTTAGACCGCGCGCAGCAGCAGGGCCACCTCGCCCAACCAACAATCGTTTGCACTGTTGGGGCGTGTGCTTGGCGACACAAGCTGGGTGTCGATCGAAGTCCTTTCGAAAAGAACGGCCTCTGAGTCACTGTGCAGTAGCAGCGTATACAGTGAACGCTGAGCCATACGCTGAGCAGTCGTGATTCGCGAGCGCCTGCTTTCAATAATAAACGAGGTGGCAGTGCAGGCTTTCTTCAATCGTCCAAAAACCCGCGTTCTCAGCCTCCTTACGATCGATTGCAAAAGCTCTGCAATTCGCTTGGCTTGCCCACACGCAGCATGCAAAATGGAGAAGGAAAACCTCGGGTCACGCAAATTTGAAATGAATGAATTAATTCTGAGGTTTTTGCGTGCCAAAACCACGATTTTATTATGGGGCACGCTGTAGTGGGGGACTCCGGATTAATTTTGACCACCTGGGAATCTTTAACGTGCCCCCAATGCACGGGACACAGGCATTTTTGAATTTCGACCCCAGCGAAATGCGGCCGCCGCGGCCGGGATTTGATCCCGCAACCTCGTGCTCAGCAGCTCAACAGCCGCTAATCCACCGCAGCGGTTGCAAACTTGAAACTGATTCTTTCTGTGTAACGTGATATGCCTCGAGCACATCACTTTACACGGAAAATGCGTCGAGCCGCGAGTCGCGCGGCAATTTACGTGTATTCGCGGGCTTGTGTCATGCTCGGAAAACACTTTTACACTCTAAAAAAAGTTTACACCCTTTGGGTCGTATCTTGTCCCCAAACGATAATCGTCAACTGTCTTGTCCGCATTTCCTTTCTGCGAGCCCGGTACTTCCTAGTCACGAAAGGCTTGCGCGTTATCAGCGTGACACAGCATTCTCGGCAGGAGAGTAGCGAGCGCCGAGTTTTCAAGAAAGGAAACGCAAGCAAGGCAGATGACGATTATTGTTAGGGGACAAGATACGATCCAAATGGTGTAAACTTTTTTTTTAGGGTGATATATGTAGCACGTATTGAGCAACACAAAGCTTTATCGGGAGTTTTTCATGTTGCTCTACAATTTTCTCATTGATACTTTTCATATAATTATAATATTCGAGAAGTTGATTAATGAATTAAGACTAATTATCTTATTAGGCGGCATGCAAAACATCATCTGAGTATCTCCAAGCGACGGCACACAACGTTACACCTTGGTTCTGTCCAGCTACGTGGCATTTGCATATTTTTAAGTCTACGTGCTTGATTTTAAAAAAGAGGAACGGCGTTACGCGAAGCAAACCTAGTGCATATTGTTTCCAGTACAGTGGAGTAGCCGACAGTAATATTTTTGTTACTGAGATTTAATTAGCTTATTGTAATTAATTATCTAACTCGAGAAGTACTGTCCTAATTATCAAAGTGTCAATGAGAAAATTGTAGAGCAACATTAAAAACTCCCGATACGGCTTTCTGTTGCCCAATACGTGCTACATAAATGTTTTTCCGAGTGCGAAAGGAGCCCGCGAATACACGCAGAATTGCCGCACGACTGGTCGCTCGAGGCACTCTGCGTGTATTCGCGGGCTTCTTTCACGCTCGGAAAAACGCTTTTATATAGCACGTACTGAGCAACAAAAAGCTGTACCGGCAGTTTTTCAGGCTGCTCTACAATTTTCTCATTGACACTTTGATAATTAGAACAGTACTTCTCGAGTTAGATTATTAATGACAAATAATTAATGAAATCTCAGTAACAAAAAGATTACTGGCGGCTACTCCACTGCACTGGAAACAATACGCACTAGGTTTGCTTCGCGTAAAGCCGTTCCTCTTTTTTTTAAATCGCGCTGCGTGATAGCTGGGACACCCTGTATATATATACACACACGTGTGAATAGTGTTCCCGATATCTCCCAGCAGCTTGCAGACATAAATGTTTCGAACAGCTGCAGCTAGCTTAAATTAAATTAAAGTCCAGGGTTTTACGTGCCAAAACCACGATATGATTAGGACGTAGGCCGTAGTGAAGGACTCCGGAATAATTTAGACTACCTGGGTTTCTTTAACGTGCACCCAATGTACACGGGCGTTTTTCCATTTCGCCCATCGAAATTCGCCTGCCGCGCGGCCGCGATTCGACCCGCGCCATCGGATTTAACAGAAAGCTTTTAAACTTATTGTTGCGTTTTTATGTACATGCCAGCACAGGTGGTGTCAATTGCTAACTTGCTACACTGTTCGCGTCCACTTTTTTTTTTTTCCCCTTTTCGATCCTTTTTCCTCACAATTTAGCTCTCTCTTCATTTATGTGTACTTACCTCGGCACAGGGGGCTGGACCGGAACCTGCTCTATTAACTCTCCCGTCTTCCCCTCTATATATGCGATATCTCTATCGTCACATTCGTGTCCTTCGCACTGTTCACAAATCAACACCGCTACTTTTGACGAAGCGATAACGCGTTGTTCTTTCGTTCTGTTCGCATAAAATTAACGTCCAGTCTTACTAATGGCACATCCCACGACGCCAAAAGGACATTCAGGAGAATGGACAGCCGAGACGAGCCAGTTGATGACTGCGAAGCTGCATCGCCTGGGGAAAAAAATGGCAAAATAAGACACAAGCACGCGAAATCCACGACGTCAAACCAACGTCATCATCGGCGCCGAGATTCCTTTTTCCTGAGGGCTAAAAGGGACACGTCAAAGTGGAATACTAAGTTAGGCCGCATTTGTAAATTATGCTTATTCAATAGCAAAGCTGTCATTCTTACCGTAAGGCGAGGCTTGGTAAGCCAGAAAAGACATAAAAACGAAATAGGCCGTGGCGACGCCGCCCTCAAGTTTTCTACATATGCGAGAATAACAGTGGCCACATGACAGGAGAAGACAGTATACCACTTCTTCAGCACAATGAGCAAATCTGTTCTTGGGGTTTTTCTCACAGCCACAAAGTGACATGAGTTATCGCGTAATGGTACCATGCGCTTTATTGATCATCGTTTAATGTTACGTGGTGGTCACTGACGTTTCCGCACCACCTCGCTGGGACATCATGGATTTTGCTTTGCTGCTGAACGCTGTGTCTTCAAGCACCCGATTCGGTGGTATACAAGTCTGCTCCCATGTTCCAATCGGCACCCCCACTGAAAAGAATGTCCGGCCAAGCCACTGTACTGCACTCACGGACTGATGCGCTTTTCGTGATTTCTTTACTAAGCTGCACACACCGTCAGCTGGAAGCGCCTTAAAGTACTGGACGCACTGCATCCAGTGCTTGCAAATTCCTTCAGTAAACATCATGGCTCGCCCGTTGTCATCATGTCGGACAGAAGACAGAGGTTTATGGACGTGCCAGTGGAATGCTAAAGTCATAATTTCTCGTATTTCATCCTTACGCTGGTACGTTTTCGCAAATCGGTTTCCCAACCTAACCTATCAAGTTCCATTACACAATCAGGCTACGAATCCAGCAGCTCTCCAACATCCGGCAAATACAGCAGGGTCATTCCCACATACACATACCACTCTTATGTTTCATTAGATATTCCATCAACTCTTCAACACACCGCGACCACAGCAGTGTTCATTTATATCCACACGAACCTAGCGTACGTTCGCCATGCGGTGCAACCCCATGCCAAGAACCGATACCTCGAGGTCGGAATCCGACCTCTACAGACCTCAGTGAACGACTGTGGTGTCGATGGGCACTTCCGGATGAAACCCTCAGTGTTCGCCCTTCTCCTTTCGCTGTTTTTACCCCTTAACCCCCTTCCCCGTGTGTAGGGTATAGTAAACCGGACGCTCGTCCCGTGGACTTGCTTTTCCCTTTCCTCTTATCTCTCTCTTGTCGGCGTCTACTCGCGTCTAGCGTAATGTTACCGGTAAAGAAAGACTACATCGCATTCTAAAGGAACCAAAGACTTCACCTAGGAAATCTTGAGAACTTTTCCTGCGCCAAAGCGGCCCTCAAACAATTCGAAGCAATTGTGTTTACATATGCAACTCTATACATATTCATCTTGTGTGAGTTCCTGGACTCATGCACAGAACTTTGTGATAATGCTGACTGACTATTAATTGTGATACTTTTGGGCCGCATTTTGTTAGAAGTTTTCTGACAATAATTTTTCTTTGCCAGGCGACGAGGGGTATCTGGTGTCACCTAAAGGCGCCAACCTCTCCCACTACATCATCTCAAATAATAATAATAATAATAATAATAATAATAATAATAATAATAATAATAATAATAATAATAATAATAATAATAATAATAATAATAATCAATCATTTATTTATCGTGCCCAGGAACAACCGTGAGGTCTAGGTGCTGGCGCACGTATACATAGAAAAAGAAATACAGCAGAGGAGTATCAGTGGAAAAAAAATGAATAAAAAAATAACAATCTTGAAAAGAAAAGTGTACATACATGACGGAAGGCGCAAAATGCATACATAATAAAAAGGAGAAGGGAAGTTGAACAATATGTGAAAATAAGACACAACAACGGAAAGCTCAGAGCAGAACAAAGACATAGAGTTGTGAAAAATATCAGCAGGGGACAATATCAGCAAATACAGCAGGGGAATATCAGTAAAAAATGAATAAAAAAATAACAATCTTGAAAAGAAAAGCGTACATACATGTAACCGAAGGCGCAAAATGCATATATAATAAAAAGGAGGAGAAGGGAAGTTGAACAATATGTGAAACTAAGACACAACAACGGAAAGCTGAGAGCAGAACAAAGACAGAGAGTTGTGAAAAATATCAAGGTCATGAAAGTGGGCGTTATAAAGACTCTGTATTCTATGGACGGTTGAGTGTTGGTGGTGACAGGCAGCAACATGGAAAGGTCTGTGTTCTCTCGTGATCTTGCGCGGAATACGAAATGTGATACAACTGAGGAGTTCGGGGCACATGAGGATACCGTGAAGGAGTTTGAAAAGGAAAATCAGGTCAGTGCGATTACGTCGGCAGCGAAGTAGGGGCAATGGCAATAATCCAACAGTGCTAGAGCAGGGCCCAGAGTCCGTGTTAGCAAAGCGGTGATGATATATGCTTAGAAACTTTTTCTGGACCCGATCTATAATGTCACTGTTGGATCTAGAAATGCCATTCCAGACGACCGACGCGTATTCAAGTTGAGGAAGACAGATTGTTGTAATAATAATAATAATAATAATAATAATAATAATAATAATAATAATAATAATAATAATAATAATAATAATAATAATAATAATAATAATAATAATAAAAGGAGCCCCTTTAAAAGCTCGTTATGAGTTATTTGTCAGTCGCGGTCGCGCTGGTTGGCGCTGCTCGCTCGCGCACTGGCCTCGACGATCTCGCACGTACAGCCGAGTGCAAAAGTTTAAGGACCAGAGGTGCAGGTAAAAAATTTTTTTTCTTCGCAGCCTAGGCATAAAAATGCTAAAATCCAGTGGTACTGGTTACGTGCGCCTGTTTGACCAGCTTTACGCAGTGATACAATTTCACGTTGCACGGCTTAGCTAGAACGAATTATTATTATTTTTTTTTCATGCCATGGTCTCTAAACTATTACACTCGACTGTACGTCTGCCTCAAATTCCGCGTTGTCGCGCCGGTACTTTCTGAACCTCTCATCAAGCCCGTGGCCTGCTCTGTTACACTCTCAATCCGCGCACATATATAGGTGTGTTCGCCAGAATAGACGAACCTTCGCAGAAACTGGCACAAAACACTTAGGCCTTGAAAACTGCTTCATTCGATGTACTCTGTAGGGTTCAGAGGTCTCCTCTCTTTGCATCTTCGCTATCGTCTTGCAGCGTCTTTTCTGGCGTTCGCATTTCGGCGTCACGAAGAAACGCCCCAAACGCAGACACGAACTCTGAAACTTCTTCGGGGATCAAGCTGCATGCAGCGTTTCGTAAACGAACGTCTGGTTTTAAACAGAAGTTAACAACGACTCCGTTCACCCAGCGGCCCCTCTGCTTATTTATAAGTCGTGACCTCACAGGAAGCGTCTTGAACCAGCGCGTATAGGCAAAACACGCAGGCAACAGTGACCGCTGTTTCAGGGCGCGTGCACGGGTTAATCGTAAAACGTATAACCACACGCTGTAATCGGTAATGCGGCGCGCGCACTTAGAATTGAGTTCGTGCGCTTGCACTCCCTTTATGCAAGGGCATCATTGCGAAATATCTGTTTTCCGTTCTGGGTCCTTCGGCTACGGAATGTAGATGCTTTGCAAAGGACGTCATTGTAGATTTTACAAATTGCGCTCTGTATGGAAATACAGCCGCGGTGATAGTGGGCTCTTAGTCTTATCACCGCAGTGTTTGGCTCAGAGCAGCCATCGCGTAATAGGTTGACTGATAGCGCGCTAGCCATAAGAACGGGGCAGGGCACTAAAGGAAAATATCGTCCTGCGAGACCTATGAGCAAACCAGGGCGTTTTGAGCGTTGTGGCATCTCTCTCTCTCTCTCTGTCGCTATCTCATATAGTCCACGCACGACATCTCCCTGTGTCAAGTAGCTTACGTCACTTGAACGACCGAAAGTTGAAGTGAGGTATAAGGGGCGTCAGTTCGGAATGCGGGTCGTGCGCTGCCAACGCGTTGGCAGCTACTCGAGGGAAAAGTGGGTTATCTCCGCGTGTGGCACCTTCCGCACGGTTTCCCCTAAGAAAGACAGGCATTTCTGATGGGCGAAGTGTACGCGGGCTATGAACGGTGCACCGGCTCTGAACGTAGCGCGCTGTTAAGTGATAACTGGCAGGATTTCAGGTCCCGTATGACGAACAGTTGGCTATGACGGATTTCGGCCGCGCGCGTTCTTTAAGGTGCGCATAAAGCTAATCGCACGAACGTCTGTGCTGTCCGCCATCATCGAAATGCGATCCGTCATACGTCCTTCTACCGTTGAAAACCAGGTTGCAGGTGCGATTCCTGGCCGAGCCGGCCGCCATTCCAATGAGGTCGAATAAAAAGAAAGAAAAAATGGTTGGTCTTTAAAAAAAAATAACCAGAATGCCTAGGCGCAGTGGGCCACCACGGCAGTCGTCGGGACGCTGCACGTATCGACTGGCTTTGCACCCGTTTGCGTCAAATCGAATTCTCGAACGTGCATGTGAGGGGCACTTCGCGGAGAGTGGTTTTGCATCACGGAATGCTGGAACGCGGTCGCTTGAGCCGGGAATAGAAGGCACCCTTTTATGGCCACGTGACAAGGGCAGCATAGCACCAGCAGCGCTTCGTTGAGGCGACTGGATGGGAGGCATGCGATGATTCCATCGCCGTTGTCTCAGCGAGCGGACACGCGGCAGGCAGCAGCTTTCGCGCTCCTTTTGATACGCGCCTCTCACGCATCGCCGCGGCCGAGGGTATCCGAAAAGCAGGCCAGCCAACTGGTCGTTCCAGTTGCTGGAATTGAACAGGAATTACTGGCGCTTTCTAACGGGTTGTGGCCGCATACGGCTTGCGTAAAGCGAAAGGCAGATCGTTATTGGTGTCACGTCGGAGTGCGCACTGCCACCGGGGCTTGCAGCTCTTTTCGTTCCAGCCGCTTTACTTGTTTTTGTGCCAATAGAAAACGGTGCTTGCGATTGGAAAAGGAAATGATGTCGAGTGTAGCAGAAGCCCAGGCGGGGCCAGGTGACAGTCATATGCCGGCACCGGCCGTCAATGAAGCGCGCCGTCGGCGATTTAGCGAGCGCATCTGCATAGTCGTGTAATTACCAGCGCGACTGGGGGCCGTGCTTCGCGAGTGCTTTTACCAGCTGCCTGAAGGGCCGCAAAGGAGTTTTTCTTATCGCACTGACGCGGGCGCAAGTTTTATGGCGCGCTCATGTACTGCGAGAGCCAACAGTAAACGGAACATGGTTCTGGGATCTAAGTGCGCTGATGTGCAACCTGTTGTGCTCGCGTGTGAGCGTGTATATAAATACCGCCGCTGGCGCATCCTACCTCTTAGCGCCTACTATAAGCCGCGCGCTCAGATGACATAAACGTTGTTTCGCTTATTTTTGGTGCACACAGCGCGTACTCAGTCCTTGGTGCACGAGCTTCAAATTGGTACTCTCGCGAATGCTAAACGTAACCCCTTAGCTACAGCTAACGAGAACAATAAGGAAGAAAGAAAGAAAGAAAGAAAAGAAAGAAAGAAAGAAAGAAAGAAAGAAAGAAAGGAAGAAAATCTGGCCAAGTTGTTGCTGTCTTATTCAAATATTTGTCGCAAGGCATTGTAATTAAGGGGTGTGAAATTTGACACAAAGCTTCCTGATTAACATCGTTCATAGCCTGGTTCACTTACATTCGAGGCGATGAAGGTAGGGAGTGAAAGGACATCAGACCCGATTCTCGTAAGCACTTTGGCGGGGGTAAAATGTGTTCCAATTAAAAGGAGGAATGGGCTTCGTGCGCAGGTGCTAAAAAAAAAAAAAAAAAAAAAAAAAAAAAAAAAAAAAAAACCGGGGACAAATATTCCAATTTATCTAGCGAATTAAATTTATAATTTTGCGGAGGTGCACATGAATTCTTTTTTATTTGTATTATTATATCAGTGCCGCGCGTAACTTAAAACGTGGTTGGCAGAAATTTAGTAAAGACATTCGACTTTTGTTGAACCGTTATGAACCGGTTCGATCTAGGGCAATAACTAAATTTAACCCGATTAACCACAACCTTTTCATCGAATAATCGTATGTATATATATATATATATATATATATATATATATATATACATCGTGTCAATCGGCAGTTACCTTTCATGAAATTAATTCTGCCTCCGCTTATAGCAGGGTGCCATGTATCCTACGAGCTATACTTACAAGTGCGCCTTCTGCTTTCAACCTAATGCCCTCTACCACATATGGTATGGGAATGTGGGCAAAACCCAACGACAACGCGCATCACCGGACCAACCGTCGAGCAGTGGGATGCTCAGCTGATAAGCCCGAGCCCTGAAGACCAGCATCGTCCGGTGGGCAGAGCCAAGCTATCGGCTCAGGCCCACGGACTAGGGACTAGGGACTGGACTAGGGACTCCGCCCACCTCCTGGACTAGGGACGCCGCTCACCTCGGACGATTTCGCCGTCAGCTCATTTGTGTAAATAAAGTTTATTCCGCCTCCTCGCTCCGCTTGCTCGAAGCGCGGCGCCCGCGGGTGTTTTTTGTCCTGTGAGACTACAAGTCTCTGTAGGGGCACTGAAGCTCGATGTGGGTTTCCCTCTTTGGTCTTGCGCAAATGAAGTTGTGACGTCGATGCCAACGCTTTCCTAATTTTGATAACGTGACCACAACTGATTAATTGCGATTAATTTTTGCATTAATAATCGACTGGAAGGTTAATCGATCAATCGCCCAGCCCAAGTTCGAACCGCTTTTTACAGCGAAGCTGTTAGTTGGTCGGGATTTTTCGTGGCCGCGTGCTTACACAAAAAAATGTAGGCCGATCCCGGAGACAGTGCAAAGAAACTGGAAACGAACAGTGTGCAGCTTCTCCAAAAGGCGTCACATGACGTCATCAGGTGACATCATCACTTGACGATGACGTCATCGCTTGCCGTCATCAGGCGTATCATCACGTGACGATGCCGTTATCACGTAACGTAAGGTTTGACGAGATGATGTCGTTACGCGTTCTTTGGTGTGATGACTTCATCACGCGACATTTGACGCGATGACGCAATCACGTTACGTCATCATGTGAAACGTAACGTCACCACTTGGTCACATATCGGGATGTTAACGCTGGATTTTTCGCTTCATTGGCCATATAATGCTTTCGCATTTATAAAGAATACCCCCCTCAGGAGTTGTAGTGGCGGTTTTCTACAGCTTCGCTGGATATCCACTTTCGTAGGGCCAAGATGGCGAGCCAATTATTCTCCCTTTTTTTCCCCCTGTGTAGCTGAACCCGAACCGAAATGTTTGAACAGTTACCTGAAGCGAACTGAAAAGACTTTCGGTTCAACACCACACGCTGAAGCACACAAACGTTAAGCGTATACACTCTACTTATTGCGGAATGATTACGTTGTTATTGACGCGTAAGTCCCTCTTAAAGGCGTACTGTGCCCGAAATATGGTGTTTCACCAGTATAGGCACTATGCTGTATATACTGTGTGCAGACGAACGTGTTACGACGAACAACGACGACAGCGGTAACGAATCCTGACAAATACAAGCGAGTCAAGAGCTTATCCATACCGCAGGGAAGAGAAATGCATGCTTGCTTCAAATGTTTGCAAATGTATGGTAATAATAATAATAATAATAATAATAATAATAATAATAATAATAATAATAATAATAATAATAATAATAATAATAATAATAATAATAATAATAATGAGTGCGCGGCGTAGATGATATCTCTCTCGGTCTCTCCATCTTATCCGCAACGCATTACCAGCAGCGGTGGACAGCAGCAAACGTGTGATAATCCCTGATTAATTAATGGCTTCTTATTATTTGAAACAGTAGATATACCGACGCGCCGTGGTGTTTGATGGCGCGCCAGTGTTCAACAGGTTTTTCGCACGCTCTGCATGCTGAACGTGTTCACGAGGGTTGGTAACTTAGCGAAAACTCGCTAAGGGATGATGATGACAATGACGTACTCGATTTCTGTCTTTTTTAATTATTGTTATTCCTAGACGGATTCGTTATTGTTTCTTTTAGGTTTTAAATTTATAGCTTTAAGTTACTTCATGCGCTGGCAGGTCACCCATATGAATGTGAAAAGGTAAAATAACCTTCGATGTCCTAAAACAAGGTCAGTTTTCAAGATTTTTCTTAAAAGCACCTTTTGATCCAGACAGACGGCTAGCTAATATTCTCTACGGTATGCCTTCAGAAATAGCCGCAAATGGAGGCGCATATCTCCATTGGGATAAAATAGGGGTGAAACATTGAACTTCGCCAAATTTCCTTGAAAATTTTACCAGAGCAGCTTATTGGATATTTACGTCACGGTAAAGTCGCTAACGCATACTCGTGTGGTCGTTTGAGAGTGCTCTGGCCGTGCTACGAACGTGGTGAAAAACAGATTTAAAGCCGTATTACGCGAATAACCTGGTAAATAAGTGATGATCCAGCTTCCTAATCATCAGTTGAGCCCGCTTTTGCTAGCAGCAACGCTTAGTTGATCTATTACGTCAACATTGTAACGCTGCCAGAGCGCTCAGAAACGACCACCGAATATGCCGTGAGACTCTAAAAAGGCAGTCGTCGTCGTTGAGCTGACTAAAAACTCGCCACATTTTAGCGCCTTCCTCGCTAAGTTACCAACACTGGTTTGCAGGCCCGTGCTGGGATGTAGGCCGGGCGTCCGGCGGGGCGCTCCTTGAGATGCAGCGCGGCAACCCGCGGAAGCGGCTCGCATCCGGGACGGCGGCAGCGGCGACGTGACGCGTTCGCGTGTGACTCGACCGTGGCGGCGACCGTTACGATTGCCTCACAGCCGTCTCGGACGCGTTCTTGCGCCGGTGCAGCATGGCGTTCTCTCGCAAAAGCCGTGAAATCCCGGAACACCACCCACGCGAGCATTCCTCGCTTCCTTTGGCGCATCGCGCTGGAACTCGGCGATTAGATAAGTGAATGCCCCCGGCTCCTCGGGCGAGCTGCTCGCTTTAACGCTGCCGGCTGTAAATCTGCCACTATGCGAACACACACACACGCACACGCACGCACGCACGCACGCACGCACACGTACACATGCACACACGCGCACACACGCACGCACGCACACACACGCGCACACGCACGCACGCACGCACGCACGCGCTCAAAGCGCGAGTATTAGCGTGCCGGCTGCGTGTACTCGAGGCGGCTTCGTGGTGTGGAACTTCTCGTCGCGAAGACCGGGAACGGACTCACGGCCTGCCGCAGAAGGCAACGCCCTTTACGTTACATACTGTTATCGGACACGCCACAGCTGCGTGAAACAAAGACTCGCACTGGTGACGAAGCAAAGGCGTAAAAACACAAATGAAAGAAACGCCTTTTCTCTCAATGCCCCGAATGTCTTTCAAGTGGGTCTCGATACTTCAACAGGATCGCGCGTTTCGCCTCGTTTCGCGGCGCTCTCATCCCTCTGCGGCTTCTTGAACGCACCATTCTCCGTGTCCGTCATGTCCAAGTAGAAGCTCATTCGTTCACTTGTCCCCTCATCCATTTTCTCCGAAGCCTATCGGACCAGAAGTGAACTCGCGAGAACAATTACTGAACGGGCATTGGCCACTGCTCGACAAAGGCTGTCACCATCGCACACCTTACACTTTCGGCAGTTAAAGGATAGCGTCCGTTTCGTGCATGGTGTCGTTGATTAAAGAATTCCGGGGCAACAGCAATAACCGGACAAATACGAGCGATTCAAGAGCACTGAACGCCAGTATACGGCGATTCCCGCGTAAGACGATTATGCCGGGCAAGGGGGGGGGGGGGGGGGGGGAAGCGCGGGGGAGGTTTCCCGGCGCCGGCGAATCTCTCCAACGCGCGACCAAACATTAATCACCCACCGAATATTTCGTTCCTGCATGCTCAGTAAGCTGAGTCCGATGTAAAGGTACTCTCGGTCTTGGAAACCAACCAGCTCTGCAAGATCGCCAATGCGTAATAGAGGAGGCGGTCGCAGTCTTTGCCCGGTTTTCTTTTTCCCGCGCATTAATGCAACCGTGCGCCAAAGCCGCTTCCCCGTTCCCACGCTCCGGTCTGTACGCCTCGGCAGCGCTTCCTCCGGTGGTTTCACGCAGTCCTTCATCACGCGACAATAGCGAGAGTTTTGCTTCAGGTTAAACCGTGTCACCAGCTGTGCCTCTTCCGCCAGAACATCCTCTGAGTGCGCATGGTGATCTGCGCGGTGACCCCGTGGCTATGATCTTCTGCTAAACACGAGGACGAGGGATCAATGCCCGGCCGCCTTGTCCACATTCCGATTGGGCCGGAGTGTAATAAAGCTTGCGTGCCGTCCTTTCGGTGCACGTAAAAAAAAAAAAAAAAAAAAAAAAAAAAAAAAAAAAAAAAAAACAGGCGTTCAAAATTAATACGGAGCTCTCCACTAAACCCCCTGTGCAGTTTCGACGAGAAGTTAAACTCTGCAATTTATGTGAAAGGGTCTAGTTGGCGGCTCTTCATACTTGCTAGGCGCTAGCCACGTTACTAAAACCACATACACGAAACACTACAGGCGGTTAGAAAGGGAACCGAGGGGCCCGATTTTTATTAATTATATCATAAGAAGCCAACAAACAATGACATCAAGCGCAACATAGGGGAAATCACTTGTACTTACTAATTCAATGAAAGAAAATTATAAATTAACAGTTATTAACACCCTGGGAGTGATAGCCAGCGCCACCAGTGGTTTGTGAGTGGTGGCGCTGGCTAACACTCCCAGGGTGAGTTATATAGTTGTAAAACATAAATACCCCAGAAACTGAATGGGAAAACGGCTCCGCGGTAGCTCAATGGTGAGAGCATCGCACGCGTAATGCGAAGACGTGGGTGCGTTTCCCACCTGCGCACAGTTGTTTTTGCATCCACTTTAATTACTGTTAATTTATCATTTTCTTTAATTGAATTGGTAAGTACAAGTGATTTCCCCTATGTTGTCCTTGGTGTCATTGTTTGTTGGCTTCTTATAACAGGCGCTTAGTGTTTCGTTGTTGAGGTGCACATATATTTTGACAGTTGTTCCTGACTCATGCACCTGAAGGATCTGAGAGGTCTACACTTTTCACCATGTCACCGACAACTCTAACCGCGTCTTCGGATGAATTGGCCCGCTAGCAGGGGGCCCAAAGTGACAACAATTTCTTATTTTGCATCTGAACCCGAACCGAAGTGTTTGAACCCTAACTAGAAGCGAACCAAAAAGAGTTTCATGTCGACACCGTACGGTGAAGCACAGAAGCGTCAAAGGGGCATGTTATGAAACGTGTCGTCACACTTAAAAAATAAGAAATGAAACTTACTGAGCACTGCGCAGTGGCGTTAAGTGAACACCAAGCTTGAGCAATGATTATATATTAACGTTCGTTCGGTTGTTTGACTTGGCCTGCTAGGTCCTCTGAAGGGGTACATTGCAGTGAAGCTGCTTAGCTCACTCACTGACTTGTAGCTAATGAGTTTGGCTTTCCTAGAATAAAGTTCACTCTCTCTCTCGGGCTCGATTAATTTCAGACGCCTATACACAACACGTGCAAAGACGCGCATCAGTGCTATCCTTAGCGCCACTTAACCAGCGTAGCGTTTACATCCACGCAAACTTCTCATATTGGCACAACAATCATCGCGAAAAAGTTCATCTACAAGAAAATAAATGTCAGTAGCCCAATGTGTTACAAAAGAACAAGACATGAACGTGGCAGCGCGAACGTTGAAATTAAATGATGTCGCACACGTTGCGCAGCAGATCTTTAGCACGGCTTCTCTTTTAATAAAACAAACCAATATTTCTAGAGCTGGAAAAACGAGGAGTGAAATCGATGCCCACTGCGACCGCCAGGGAGCAGACGAGGGGTGCCTTTCTGGAACCGGCCAGGCGCTGCTGCGCAAGTGCGACACGGCGACAGCGTTGAGCGCCTGCCACTGATTGCATGCATCTGGCACAGAGAGCTGAGCGAACTGCTGCTGCTCTGTTGCTGCCTCCTAGCACGGAGATCCCAGGTTCTACATGCACCATGCAGCCAGCTGCAGAGGCCTCTGAATGGAGCTCCGGGCCACGCTGAAAGTTTTGGTGTCGCTTGTTATGCACAGCCTCGAGCCTTTCTTTGGCGGCGACACGCTGGGCTCCTTCCGACTGCAGGGAACCACCGAAATTTTCCCAGTGGTTGGGAGAGTCTTCAGAACATCTCTGTGTAGCGCCGCGAAAGTCCAGCCAACTTGGTTTTTGCAAACTCTCTTTGCTTGTAGAAGCCCTCTTCTGCTTGTACTCCTCACTCAATGCATTGGCATAAGCATAGGAAAATGAAAGGCAAGTACGCTTTCGTTGAAGTGCAGTTTTTTCTTCACAGCCAGTTCAGCATACTTGAGTGTGTTGTACATGCTGCTGTAGCTGAGCTTTCCCCGTGGTCACGAGTGTGAGTCATGAGCCTCCCAGGTAATCTTACAAGGGGTGCGCCAGCTTAGAGTTGCGAGACGGGATTCTCCGTGCGGGGCAGCTCTCCTCCTCAGAGTTGGTAAGTGGCGCGTTGTTTGGGAGGGCGTCGATGCAGTTGCCCAAAGCCAGGAACGACAAGTTGATCTTGGTCGCATCACAGGTGCGGTCCTTGATATTTCTGCTGACAGCAGCCGTGTGCTCCAAATCGGGCAAGTCGACAAAACTCATCTTAGGCCCTCGTATGCTTTTTCGCTTGCCCGTCACGGTCCCAGTGTGAGTGACGTAAACCTGGAAGACAGTGTGCGATCGTGAGGACTCGTTGGTATCGATGACGCACTGTTCCCGGCTTTTGATGCCTTTCAGGAGGAGGTCCAGCAAAGCGCCTGCCTTTTTGCCTTGTGAATGGTGAGGTTGGAGATAGTAACGCACTCAGCCGAATGTCCCTCACGAAAACCGGTGGCCCGTAAGCTGGGCAGAGCGCGCCCCGGACCGCATTGATGTAGACGAAATCGACCTTGCACGTCTGGCCCGTAGACCGATGCCTGTCGACGCGCTGGTGCAGTTCTCTGACCATGAGGTAGACTATTCTGGAACCCTCAGCGCAGCCCTGCATGGTGACTGTTTTGCAGGCACCGGCCGCTGCCCCGAAACAACTGCAACCTTTGAACAGCTTCGTCAGCATGTCCGTGGTGGTGTGCTCGAACACGTGCGCGACGCCTTTCGTTTCGTCAAGGACCTGGGCGAACATGAAGCTTTGATCCTTGTTTGGCTTGACCAGGCCTCCGAGAGCTTGCTGCCCCTGCGTGTAGCAGGGCTCTGCCTCGGCCTTGGGGTCGAAAACGAGGCACCGCTCGTCCACAAATACGTGCGCGTCGCCCGTTGCTTCGTCAAGGACCTGGACGAACATGAAGCTTTGGTCCTTGTTTGGCTTGACCAGGCCTCCGAGCACTTGCTGCCACTGGGTGTAGAAGGGCTCTGCCTCGGCCTTGGGGTCGGAAACGAGGCACCGCTCGTCCACAAACGCGTGCGCGTCGCCCTTTGCTTCGTCAAGGACCTGGACGAACATGAAGCTTTGGTCCTTGTTTGGCTTGACCAGGCCTCCGTGAGCTTGCTGCCCATGGGTGTAGAAGGGCTCTGCCTCGGCCTTGGGGTCGGAAACGAGGCGCCGCTCGTCCACAAACGCGTGCGCGTCGCCCTTTGCTTCGTCAAGGACCTGGACGAACATGAAGCTTTGGTCCTTGTTTGGCTTGACCAGGCTTCCGAGAGCTTGCTGCCCATGGGTGTAGAAGGGCTCTGCCTCGGCCTTGGGGTCGGAAACGAGGCGCCGCTCGTCCACAAACGCGTGCGCGTCGCCCTTTGCTTCGTCAAGGACCTGGACGAACACGAAGCTTTGGTCCTTGTTTGGCTTGACCAGGCCTCCGAGAGCTTGCTGCCCATGGGTGTAGAAGGGCTCTGCCTCGGCCTTGGGGTCGAAAACGAGGCACCGCTCGTCCACAAACACGTGCGCGTCGCCCTTCGCTTCGTCAAGGACCTGGACGAACATGAAGCTTTGGTCCTTGTTTGGCTTGACCAGGCCTCCGAGAGCTTGCTGCCCATGGGTGTAGAAGGGCTCTGCCTCGGCCTTGGGGTCGGAAACGAGGCACCGCTCGTCCACAAACGCGTGCGCGTCGCCCTTTGCTTCGTCAAGGACCTGGACGAACATGAAGCTTTGGTCCTTGTTTGGCTTGACCAGGCCTCCGAGAGCTTGCTGCCCCTGGGTGTGAAAGGGCTCTGCATCGGCCTTGGGGTCGAAAAGAAGGCACCGCTCGTCCACAAGGCGAACAACGCTGACGGCGTCTGCAGCGGGCGCACGCGCACTGCCACGTTCACCTGTCTCCTGACACTGGGCCCAGTCGTCGAGGCTTTGGGGCCGAAGGGGCAGCCTGGTTGGGACGCCTCTTGCGGTTCGGCGCTGTCGTCGATGCCACGAGTGTGTGACACACGTCCGCTGGTCCTGCAGCAGCAGACGTGCTTTTTTGCAGGAGTTGGATGGACACCGGTTGGTTGGACGTCCAACCGATCCAGCAACCGTTCTTCTTCTACTTCTTCTTCGTGAGCTGCTGGCACGTTCCCACGTGAGAGATTCGCCCGCCACGTGCATTGGCGATACTGAAGGAATCCGCACAGGCAAATGAATAGGGGTAGCGGGATGAAACTTTGCAGATAGTGCGCCTGTGTAATCCTATAGCGAGTCTCTTAAAGTGTGTCTGATAAAATTTTGAATCATTGATAATGAACAAAATCGTAAAGCAACTCTGGAAACGCTGCGGCCTCATTTGGTTCAATATAACGTTTGGTGGACATCCCAACGCTGGACGTCAACTGAGGCTATATATTCGTAAACGTATTCATATAAATAATCATCGCAGGCAGGACAACGTGGATATCGAGGTGAAAACTTCACTGATTGTAAGTATGCTATATGCCCAAGATACAGTAAGACGCTCAAAGGTACAACTCGCGGAAATCTGCAGACCCGTAATTATTTTTCGATTTCACGTGACAATTCGCTAGCTTTTTTCGTTTTTGGATAGTTGTGGGTCCTCGCTGGTTCGACTTCGGCCTAGTCAGGTTTTTTTTTTTCTTCTTTTTTTGGCTCACTAATGGACGTTCGTTAGGGTATACAATCAGTTGGTGAGGTCTCAGCCTCGCACTGGTGGATGACGACTCCGTCGCGAGGTGCACCGGATATTTGGATCTATGTGCCATGAGAAGGCGGTCAAGGTCGATTCACATACGTCGCGAAGCTTCGGGCGAAAAGCGGTTCAGAACGAATTGTCACCGACATCAGCAAGGGTGGTTATGGGAGCAGCAATTAAAGCACGACTATGTTTGGAGGAAACAAACAGTGTGAAAGAAAAAAGCGTTTTATAAATAAAGAGAGACACAGTTAGATTCATTCAACGAAAATAAAGTTCCTAATCAGTTTTATATACGCATGGCGAGAAAAGAAGAAACAATTCTGTTTTGCTTGATCATTATCAATAAATACCTTTTTTCAGCGCCCACCAATATCGGCGAGCGTTGGAGCCGCTATCACTTTCAATGCAATGCAGCTCTTGAAGTGTGCGGAAAGGCGCGCTCGTAAGTTAACCTGTAGAAAGAAAGAAGCGTAGAAAGAAGCGTTCGATCACAACTTTAAAGAGATTAGCGCTCTTACGAACGCGTATATATACGGTCCCACGCATGGAGCAGTTTTCGCTGCCGTCAGCGGCATGCAGCCTTCGCCAGTGGCTGCAAACGCGAAGCGTCGCAGGTTTGGCTCTGCTGAACCGTCCACAACCTAGGGCACCTGCGGTCTCGTGACAGACGAGACAACGAAGAAGAAAAACAGGGAGGTCAACCATGGACTGCGTCTTGTCTGGAAGCTCCACCGGGACTTCACGTAACGTCACGCCAGTGGGCCGAAGTTTATTCCTTTGGAAAAAGAGCAACATAAAGGTGTGATAATTCTCCCGTCTCTTGTCAGTATACTTCGGTCCCCAAGCGTGACGTCACTGCTACAAGTTTTTTCAGGCCTCGCGATGTATAGAAGGATCGCTCAATGGCTACAAACGCTACCTTTCAGGGAGTAACCGGGTTCCCTGAAGTGGTCGTTGACACACCACGCGCGGCCTGTTTGGTCGATGTACACTACACGTACGGCAATCAACAATCTACGGCGAGGACCTGTCAACTTTCTGGAAAAGACCAGCAAGCTTATTTCACGTTGAAAGAGAGGTTATATATACTACAGAACATTTATGTTTGTACTGTTCGGTTTACTTCGGCACTCACCATGCAAGACTCGACTATAGCATACACTGCGCACAGAGAACCGGCCAATTATAGTCAGAACCGTCGAAGGCACGCGTACGCACGTCTTTTGGGCCGCAGGCGGCGGATGGTGCTTGCTTGGGGGACCTCCAAACGAAAGTGGTTGCCACCGCGCTCGACGCGATAAAACGAGGCTGCGCGCAGAATTCCGAAACGGGCGCATATACGTATATGAGGGCGGCCTTTTCAAGACGAATTACCCTCCCCCCCCCCCCCCCCCTCTTCGGTGTAAGGCCGCCACGCCATGTCGCGTTCAACGTGTCATCAGAGTGCGCGAGCCGGTGACGTGAACGATTTCGGAAGGGCCGAGTGGATGGATGGTGGATGGAGAAGGGAAGAGGACGTGTGTGGAAGAGGACGAACGAAGCTCTGGCGACGCCATTAACGACGCCATTAATGACGCCCGGGTCCCTCGCATAGGAAAGAGCACCCCCTTGTGGCCCCTTTCTGATTCTCGACGAGTTTGTGCGTGCGACTGGGTGGGGAAAAAAACACGAAAGAAGGAAAAGAAATCGAGTGGGGAAGAACCGCGGCACGCGGCTGGGGGACTGGCGAGAAGCCGCGTACAAGAGAGAACATGAAGGAAGAGGACACACTGTAGCAGAGTCTCGCAATTTCTGGTTGACTTTTGTCTTGGGAGACCGCATCGTCGATCGTGTGCATGCAGCCTCGTTGGCCAGCGCCTGCCGCCGTCTCTCCGGCATGCTCTTTCTCGCGAGCAATAGGTTAATGGCGCTCGCGCTGCCTGTGAGAGTGAGCGGTGCTCCTTGGGGCACACTTAGGGCGCGCGAGTAATTTCGAATACGCGACAGAGGCTTTCAGACTGTCACGCTTTCCGGTGCCTTTATGACTTGCTAGCGAACGTTCATTCACATTTGCGCATCACACGTTCGCACTTATATAAGTGCGCCGACTTCACCTGCATGAGCCCGGGGCAAGCGACTGCAATTTTCGAAATGACCGGGCGCGATGTTGTTTTCATCGCTGGCAAGGCCATTTCCCGGCCGCGCAAAAACACGAACGTAGAAGGTGCGACGAGAAATGCGCAGAGAGAGACGGAGGAAAGTTTCGTTAAGAAGAAACTCCAGCTGTAATAAACGCGTCATTGCACGATCGATTTGGATGGAATTGAATATGTTGGCTACAGCATGTGGTCGGCCTCTCCGCGCAACGCTAAATTACTGAATGAAGCATGGATAGATGACACGGGGTGCGATGAATTCACTGCAGCAGTAAAGCCCTTTTATGACACGTGGTGCTGGTCATGAGCGTAATAGAAAGGGAGAAAAAAAGAGCATGAATGAATCGAAAAAAAAATATTAATAAGCCACGCGTTTCGTGGGGTTCCTGAGTAAAGGCGCCAAAAATGTCAGCGAAGACATCACCGAGAGAAACGCCGAGTAAAACATAAAAGAGAATGTGCTGTGGACTTGAAATCAAACGGGGCCAAGAGAAATCGGGAGTCGTCAGGATTACGAAGAAAACTACGAGCATAAAAAGACTGACGCGAAAAAAACTATTAGAGAGTTTTGGAATTGGGACAAGAGCAGGCGTTGGGTTGCGCGCTCGGGACGCCGCATTGGTGGAAATAGAAGGCGCTTGAAAGCGAAAAACAAACAAACAAGAATCTTGTTTCAAGTGAAACCTAAAGGAATGCATTTTCAATTTAAAAAAGGCTTGGAAATATTCGCAATAAAAATAATGACTATGTTGTTATTTGTGCGACTTCTTTCTGCCATGTTTAAGCCAAAGGGAGGAGGGAGGGGGGGGGGGGGTCAAAAGACGCTGACCCGAGCGCATCTAGCGTCTTTTTGTGTCGCCGAGTCTCTTGCCTCTAATAACGCCGAAAATCACCGAGAACACGGCAAGTTTTCTCTGCAACGGAACTTGATTGAGCGATCCGAGCTCTGGATGGCTGCGGCTCGTATGTCTCTCTTGGATAACACGCGAATGCTCGTCGCCCGCGCGAGCCACAAGGCGGTTTGGGAACCCACGCTATTTCTCGATTTTAGCGTCTTTGGTTGACCCTAACGCAAAGACCCAAGGCTGCCTTTCGTTTTGCGCATTCGCAGTTCTGACCCCCAATTCTAAAACTTTATTTTCTTTGCTCAGACGCAACGTGGCTATCATTTTAGTACACAGTTATCCAAATTAATTGCGCTCGATGCGTCATTGCACGACAATTTTTTTTTCTACAGTAGAAGGGCGATTCACTAATGAACTCAAAACAGTGTTTTTCTTTTTTTTTTTTTTTCATTGACTAAAGTAGGTGACAACATGTTCTACATTATCCGATGAGGAGCTGCACGCTAAGCAGGTCAAAGTTGGCAACAGTTACACGACGGAGGAAACTGCCCGCTATGTCATATTCAACCCAAGACGATGGAGTACAGTCAATGTCACGACGGCGAAAACTATTGCATGAGACTCTACTGCCAACAGAGACGCCTCATGCCTGATACGATGATTACGAGATGCTCCGCGGGATGGAACTGAAGAATTAATTAATTAGTTAATTAATTAATTTGGATTAACGTCCCAAAGCAGAACAGGGGCTGTGAGAGACGCTGTAGTGGAGTCCTCGGATTAATTCGTACCACCTGGGGTTCCTTAACGTGCACGTGACACGAGCGTTTCTACATATTTCAACCCCATCGGAATGCTGAATGCTGCCGCCACGTCCTCGAAAGCGCTGCCTTGTGCCAGTAGCAGATCGTCATACAACCACTCAGACAACGCGCCGGATTGAGGTAAAACTACGCACACACGGCTGTCGATTCGAACTCTTTTGTTTATTCATCAGTAGTTATGTGCACGATCCCATTGTACATTGTAGCGGTCATGCAGATTGCATGATATTAACACTTTAGGCGAGAGAGTGCAAACAGCAATTCTTCTTGAGCAGGGTCAGCTATATCAGCCTCACTTATTTGTAATTCAAGGCAGGACTTTCGAGTAAACCGCAAAGGCTGGCACACCCTGTAAACGTGTCCGCTTCTGATTTTGAATCTAGTGGGCTTCGCTTTTTGCTTGAAGCTCAGCTACGGAAGGTTCGTGTGCCTCTGCCCTCACAAGGCAGCTAGAAGGCATAAACATGAGTTAATCAATAAACTTTACTTCAATCTCTCCAGAACGACATGCAAACGTATTTTCCAATAAGTAGTGGCATTGAACCCTGCTTTAAGGACATGTGGGGTTGATACGCTGAATGGCCATTCCGTTCAAAGGAGTTCAAAAACCACGTAACCACTTACAGTAAAGTGCAGAAGGATCGAATTTTCAAGACGTTAGTCGGTACCTTGCAATTACGACAATTACTGCACTATATTAACGCTCTAGTCTGCTAATAATGTCACATAACTGGCGGATCCTATTCGGATACCCACCGTGCGTGTAACGGTATACCGGATGTTTCAGTGAACACTTGCGAACGTTTTTAAAGGTTGCCTGTGGCAGATAGCACAGTCCTAGTTGATGAGCTGGTCTATTCGAAGAGGTGGACATTACTTTGCACAAAAAAATTGAAATGCATAATCGACGAGTTGACAAAAATTTACTCATTAAGTTTTAACTAATTACCTTATAGCCCATATTGCAATTTACAAATTCTAGCAGTGGAGTTGGCAAGGCGAATCCACTTGGAACGAATTCTCAGGATGACACCAGTTTCGAGATATCAATTCCCGAACTTTGCGGAGAAATGCATTGGCGTTCCAGTTACTTTATTAACAAAACGTCGTTTATGCATTGAAGCACAAAAACAACATTCAAGAGCAGCGCGTTGTTCAGACGGTTGGTTTGGAACCCGGTTCCCTCAGCACAGCAGAACATATGCCTAGTATAAACCACCCAGTAGCCTAGGCGGGAAAACGGTTAGATACATAGACAGACAGGTAGACAACAGCGGAAAGTGAGTGAAGTAGCCTAAGAATACTAATCGCAATAAAGGTTGGGCACAGTGGATCCCAGGAAAATATACGTTTGAAAGATTGTTTCATTTGCCAAAAGCAACATATGACAGAATCACACAAACAGGGTCCTCTTGAGATAATATAAGGCATAAGTATCGTGAGTCATGGTTTATTTTCTATACGATCGTTCTGCCAAGCAAACATAATGACTTTCTATAACTTCTCCAAACATTGACCCGTAATAATGTACCCGTTAAATTTCATTCAAACCAATTCAGCCCGGTGACTAATCATCCTGCCGCTTTCGCACTCGCCAATAAAGGAATATCATGAGACACTGGAATCAGCTAGACGAATTCTGGAGTGGGCGCGCCGCAGAAATGAAATTGCCAACTGTTTTCACATTTTCAGAGGCGGCGGTTACAGAGGACACATTTATTTTGCACCGTGAGGAAGAAGCAAGGAAGCATGCCATTTTGGGCAGAACTTATACCTACGATGGAACACGCACCCCGAATTTCACGTCAAACGCCGGAAACTTCGAGCCAAAGCGCTACAACGCACCTATGGAAAGGCAGAAGGAGTCTACTATGTGGGCGCCGCAGCCTACACCCTTAAACATCATTATGCTCTAGCGGTCGTAGACAACCAGGGCAACACTGTTCGTTCCGCATCAATCAACACCACCTCGGGGGGCGACGCGGAAGAGGCCGCCATATTGCACACGCATCGGGGCTACCTGATTGCGATGTCATCAGCAGTGACTCGAAGACTGCTATCCGGAACTTCAATAGCGGCTACATTACCAACCTCGCGCACTCTCTACTTGTCACTTACCCGCCGAAAACTACATCGCTCTCATCTGAACTCCAGCACATCAAGGACTACCAGGCAACGAAATGGCTCATGCCGCTTCTCGTGGATTCACGGACCGAGTGGCCGCAAATGTGGGCCTTACTCTACACCCAATGAACTCCCAATAACACATCCAATAAAGACGCACTCGCCACATTCCATGAAATTTGCATACATTACAAACACCAAAGCCTAACGTATCCACCTCTCTCTGTGCGTAGCATGTGCCAGAGAGAAATATTGTGGTGACAACTACAAACTCGCACTTTTCTTACCCCACGCACTTTGCACTTATTCGTTCACGTCACATACCCGACACCCATGTGCCGCCTCTGCCCTGTCCAGACAGCAGATCTCTCCCATATCATAAGGCAATGCCTCATCAAATCTCCCCCCGCACCCTCAAACCAATAATTAGTAGCGAGGAGCTGTGGGAGACATGCCCTGCGCAGCTCCGATCCCACCCTACAGGACCGAGTCCCGAGGTGGGCTGAGAAGGTAGCGGAGGCCCACCACGACTGGTAGGCGGCGCACGTCTAGCCACGTAAGGTGGTGGGACTGGAGCACATAGACCTCCCTCTCTCTCCCCCGGCCCCTCCCCTATCTTAAAAATGAAAATAAAGGTTCATTCATTCATTCATTCATTCATTCATTCATTCATTCATTCATACCTAAGATGACTATCCAAGTATACGAATAGCTGAAACGCGTAATCTATGAGGTGTGTACTGTATAGCCGGGCTCCTCTCTCGCGCTTCCCTCTGAACCCGCTGCGCCACCACGAAGTCCGGGCGAAGACTGCACCGGTGGTGCGCCGGTGCGTATAATCCGCGCCATCTAGCGACGCGCCCGCTAAGTCCGGGCGTGGCCTCCGCGATGCGTAGCGCGCCGGTGCGCGTGCGTCCACTGGGAATTAATCCCTCCCTCCCAGCGTCGGGCTGCCGTCTTGAGGAAGCGCGTGTGACCAGCAACGGAGCAATTTAATACTGATTTTGGTCTTCACTAGCTTCGGCACCGGTCCACATTTCTAGACCGCACTATCTTCGGGATCGGCCCACGAAAACAATTAGATAAATTAGATAGCCGGAAGGAAAACTGGTCTGACAAAGCCAAGAATGTCATTCGCTACTTCTTCTTCTTTCTGGGGTTTTACGTGCCAGAATCAGTTCTGATTATGAAGCATGCCGTAGTGGAGGGCTTCGGATTAATTTTGACCACCTGGGGTTCTTTAACGTGCACTACAACGCAAGCACACGGGCGTTTAAAAAAAACGATGTTTCATAAGAAGTCCAAGGCACTGCAGGAGCAAAAAGAAAATTCTGCTTCTTCAGTGTCTTAAGCCGTGCGTCAGAGAGCAGGCCGAAAGTGCGCAGAGCAGGTTGAAGGAAGAAGACAAGCCTCACAACTTGATTATTACGTTTCCTTAATGGCTGGCTTTTCAGAACTCCTTGACCTTGACCTTCTTCCCGTCGGCGTCCGGAGAACGAGCTTACAGCGGTACACAACATAAAACTCGCTTTTACGTTCTTTCAGCAGTCGTTAAAAAAAAATCTGATAGAGTAACGTCTCTCGAGATAGGTGCATCTCGCCTTCCTCGTTGCTTGCGCGCGCGGAACCAGTAACTGGGCGCAGCGCAGGGCTTTTATCTGAAACACGAAACTTACGGCTTCCATCCAGATAGGATTCGCTTTGGCTAGCGTCTTGCACGCCCACTATAGTGTACTATCGTGCGTGATCGCGTTGCCGCTTCGGTGCCGTGCGACGTTCGTGTAGCCCTGTCCGCTTTCCGTGGACAAACAGCGGCGTCATTAGTTTCGCCTACAGGCGGGGGGGACGTCTGTTCTCTATAGAGGAAGAACCGGACAGGTTGCCGAAGCCTCCGCCGTAGCACGCTATATACGGTGTCTTGCTTACTGCTTTCCACTCACACACGTGCACGAATGGGAAAATGTTCTGTCTTAAGAGAACCAGTTGTTCTCCCCCTGCAGAGATGAGGCGATGATCGTAAAAGCCGTGAGGCCGTCTGTTTTTTGCCGTTATTTAAGTTTACTAAACCAAATGCAAAATGTAAGTCATTACAAGCGCCATAGCGCTCGCACCCGCGCATGCCTAGGCAAGCACACCTTCCATAGAAAGTGAAACAATGGCCAGAAAATCGCCAGCCGGATCGTGTCTTTATTCGCAGCGATGTCAGGGGCCTGCTTGCTTAAAACCAGTTGCATGTATACAAGAACTGATCGAAATAAAGTGCGAAGACTAGAACAAACGGAAGTCTGAAAGGTTAGCAGTGAGAGTCGTCAGAGACAACGAATACGCTTAGGTTCATCAAATAGGTAATACTGAAATTAGTTAGAAGCAGGATTTCATTGATCACATGGAAACTTTTCATTCTTTTTATTTTACGGCGTATAGGAACTGTGGAATACAATGTGGCCAAGTAGGACGAATATGCCAAGCATGCGCGTTTCATAACTGCATGGCTTATTTCCCTCCCGATGGCACCGAATGACTTTTACCACACCTGCACCTGCACCGATGTCGACGTGGCAGCACTACACATTTCCCACCAAGAAAGATACCAGACGTAACTGCATAAGTTCGCCGTCGCCAACGGGTCCTGAAGACTTTTTGAAAACAAGTGAAAATCAAAGAGGGACCCTACACTCCTCGGCCAGGTGCCGGCCTGCGTGCGTGTGGTCTGGAGTAGACAAAGAACTGTAAATCTTGTGGATTGGAGGAGTTCCGGACGTCGCCTGCACTGAAAGCGAACACTGAAGCGCGATCTTCAATTGAATTGTGGCGCTGTCATCGCAGTCAGTGTGACGAAATTGAGCCTGCTTGTCTCACGAAATAGAGACGTGCTTGAGTTGCGCCCTCACATATGCATGCAAGCGCGACAGACCCGTGCACGTGGATCTGCGAAAAGGCTGTCGCAAGTAATGTCCATTGCGCATCGCATGTGAGTTTTCTTTCTCGACTTTATCGCAAAGCTCTTGTTGCGTAAGTAGGGCGCAGTGCTCATGACCTCCGGCAAGCTGCACCTCTGAGCTTTTACCGTGGGAAACAGAGCCCCTTATAGTGAACAACCGACCGAAGCTGAAAAGTGCCTATAGCATTTCCATAAGCTAAATTGTATAGACAGGGCTTTCATATACTATGTTGATTGGTTTGTGACTAACGCAGCGTTAGATTAAGAGAAAGAACGCACGGCAAAAAGACGACACAGGACCATTCCGTCTGGTATTTTAACGCGACAGCGTTAAGGGCTCCGTGTCGCAGAAAATCCGATGTCGGCGTCGGCGTCCCGTGAGCGAAAATTACCGTATATATTCTAAACGGCACTAAAGTTCTATCACCAAAGTTGGTCATAGCTTGTCTACATTCTTTCCAAAGTTATTCCTCGGAATTTTGAGAATTACAACCCACAAACAAATGTCACGAAACAAAACCCCGACAGCGCATGCCTTTTATGTTAAGTCTTCTCAGACTGAAATATTAAAAGTGCGAAACAATAACAGAAGATCGGCCCACGCAAGAGGCCGCACTTCTACCAGAAAGCTCGCCTTCGTGCATAGCGTTCGGCGCCAGCGTTTCCCGGTAAACATTACGGTTACATAAGCTGCAGTTGCCGGGAAGCGTGAGAAACAGTCAGGGATCTTTCAATGCTATCGCGTTCCACTCTTAAAGGCGAAGCGTCCTCCAAACCTTTTCCTATGCGTCATGTCACTTAACCTATAAGGCTACAGCTGGGATACCTTGTCGACTCTCCGGGTGTTGGAAGCCCGTAGGTTCTATCGTCTTTATCTCTTCTTAGGTTCAGGAGGCCACGTCATTGAATTACGGCAATATGCTTTGGCTGCTCCAGAAGTTCCACTTGCTCACTTATTGGAAACGGAAAGCAGACCGGTGGGTGATGCACATCTCGCTTCCGCTGCAATGATAACGTCGCCCTGCCTCGAACGAACAGCTATCAAAAGCAAGTGCTTTTCTCCTTCATTCTCCGAGCGATCATTGTTTATTCTCGCGACGAGCGATCGTCATCGACGTTCGCCGTTATCAGGGCCACTCCGCGTTCATTGAAAAGCCGACGGAAACTGCTTTACGAGTTGCTTTTAAAACGGCCTTGCCCGTTATCCTTCCATGTGTTTTCCCGTGCGGGACTCATTCGCGTGATCGGTTAGCCCTAAATGAAGATCTTTTAGCTTCCGTCTGCGTCCTTCTTCCGTAGATGCGCTTCGCTTCAGCGCTTCGACGCCGTCATCTCTCTTGCGGCACTGACTGAGAGGAATCGACTCAGACATATTTCTTACGTATCGGTATCGTTCATGCAAACATTCTCAACACCGGAGGCGCTGCTTTCGTGAATCTCGATCGTGCTTTGCCAGGCCTGTCCGCGCTCCAATGTCTCGGATACTTTGGTCAGAGAAGCCGTTGTAATATTTCCATAATAATTTGTTCAGTCAATGTTGACCTTAATGACTCGGATGGCGGAGGCCGCCGCCAAGGAGCAGGGGCTCCTGGCCGATGGCTGAGAGGGGAGGAAAGGGACTCCCAACCTTCCCCACCCATGACCCCATCCTGGACAATCAATAAAGTTATTCTCTCTCTCTCTCTCTCTCTCAAAACGGCATGACGTGTGCAACTCTACAAATCCTTACAATATTTCGTTTTTATTTGCAGGCTGTTTCGCGACGATTTTAGACATTTATACATATGACGAGGTAGCGTTCTTCGAGTGCGCGGCGGAAACGCTATGCAGCGACCTTGTAAGATGTTTAATCTGCGCTCCTGAACTTTCTTCTAGTTACAAAAAGATGTGGCCGTCCTGCAATTAGTATCTTAAATAGGTATAAAGTTTAGCCACTAGAGCTTTCTAGAAGCTTTCGTTAGTGCCAGCCTGAGGTGCCAGTATGGCGTAAGGCAGCACTGGTATATATGATGGAAGGTCTATATCGTAGTAGAAGTCGCTCATCATTTCAGGTTTAGAATGGTGGTTGGAAGTATGCCTCACTGTAGACACCTCGGTGTCTTGAGCATGCAGGAACCATAGCGTGATGTTGTGCACCAGGCGCTGGGAGCATGTCATTATTAATTTCGAATATGCAAATGGCTAAAGGATTGTGAGAGATACAGGTCTATTGGACATGTCTACCTGTAACAACAAAACACGCACTGGCACAAAGAAGCGCTCGAGTGCATGACATCTGGCTGACCGGCTGCTGCCCATTTGCCAGCGGTGGCAGCTATTGCTGCAGCTTCTGTAGAGTGCACCACCTGTGCCAGCATGCTCGAACAAATTTGATAGTTGGAGCATCGAAGTTAGCAAACCTGCTACTGCAGGAAATAAATTTACCTGAGAATTCTGAGGGGGCCCCTGTGCACTTTATTATGTCTGAAATCGACCTGTGTAGAGCCGGATATTTTCGGGGCACCTAAGAGAACGCGCTGGAACGGAAGCGGACACAGTAGCCGTAGCTGCGAGGTGGAAAGTCTCGAATGACAATCGGCAGCCTCGTCCTGCCTTATAGCATGAAACGGGGCACCTCCATATTTCCTGGCACAATTCATGCATCGTATTGCGTATATGCAGCGACGACCTGGTACTCGCACAATGGAGACTTGTATCGAAACCAGTGATGCCCTGGCCGGAATCATTCTACAATGAACAGTCGGTCACTGCATAGTTGTGACCCGTAGGGACGGCAGACAGAATAGAGGACGACAGTCAGAGGACGGCTTTCTCTGACACGCTACTTGTGCATGGTCCCGACCACGCCTGCAGACCACCGATCTCTGTCTATACAGCGTAGTAGAGATCAGTGCTGGAGACCTGTTGGGCAAGCTGTTTTATCGAGTTCCCTATTCCCTCCGTGGCAGAACACGGTAACCACGTGTTTCACCACCGCATGCATAACCCGCTTTTCAACTTGGCAGAGGAGAAGGCTTCGAGATTATGTTCGGTCTTCTAGTCCGGCCGCAATTTCTACGGGCCTCAGCTATGCGGTGGTCGACTACACTGCAAGAAGACTCCATGCAGAGCAGGATAGCTTGGATGGCATTGTCCATTGTGCGAACACCCGCTCGATTGTCGCCGCGGTGCAAACCGATGCGTGGCATGTTCCGTGAACTATGCACATTCTGCGAGACAAGAATTGAAGCCGCCTATCATCATTCGAGATTTGTGGCATCATGTATAGGCTGTGGTTTCAGTGACATCGCAGTTTCAATGAACAAGGAGAAGCGAAATAAAGGGCTATGTTTTTTTTTAAATCATGACCATATAAAGCCTGCATATTTCCTGGCACAGTTTGCGCATCGTATTGCGTATATGCAGCGACGACCTGGTACTCGCACAATGGAGACTTGTATCGAAACCAGTGATGCTCTGGCCAGAATCATTCTACAATGAACAGTCGGTCACTGCATAGTTGTGACCCGTAGGGACGGCAGACAGAATAGAGGACGACAGTCAGAGGACGGCTTTCTCTGACACGTGCGCTACTTGTGCATGGTCCCGCCCACGCCTGCAGACCACCGATCTCTGTCTATACAGCGTAGTAGAGATCAGTGCTGGAGACCTGTTGGGCAAGTTGTTTTATCGAGTTCCCTATTCCCTCCGTGGCAGAACACGGTAACCACGTGTTTCACCACCGCATGCATAACCCGCTTTTCAACTAGGCGGAGGACAAGGCTTCGAGATTATGTTCGGTCTTCTAGTCCGGCCGCAATTTCTACGGGCCTCAGCTATGCGGTGGTCGACTACACTGCAAGAAGACTCCATGCAGAGCAGGATAGCTTGGATGGCATTGTCCATTGTGCGAACACCCGCTCGATTGTCGCCGCGGTGCAAACCGATGCGTGGCATGTTCCGTGAACTATGCACATTCTGCGAGACAAGAATTGAAGCCGCCTACCATCATTCGAGATCTGTGGCATCATGTATAGGCTGTGGTTTCAGTGACATCGCAGTTTCAATGAACAAGGAGAAGCGAAATAAAGGGCTATGTTTTTTTTAAATCATGACCATATAAAGCCTGCATATTTCCTGGCACAGTTTGCGCATCGTATTGCGTATATGCAGCGACGACCTGGTACTCGCACAATGGAGACTTGTATCGAAACCAGTGATGCTCTGGCCAGAATCATTCTACAATGAACAGTCGGTCACTGCATAGTTGTGACCCGTAGGGACGGCAGACAGAATAGAGGACGACAGTCAGAGGACGGCTTTCTCTGACACGTGCGCTACTTGTGCATGGTCCCGCCCACGCCTGCAGACCACCGATCTCTGTCTATACAGCGTAGTAGAGATCAGTGCTGGAGACCTGTTGGGCAAGTTGTTTTATCGAGTTCCCTATTCCCTCCGTGGCAGAACACGGTAACCACGTGTTTCACCACCGCATGCATAACCCGCTTTTCAACTAGGCGGAGGACAAGGCTTCGAGATTATGTTCGGTCTTCTAGTCCGGCCGCAATTTCTACGGGCCTCAGCTATGCGGTGGTCGACTACACTGCAAGAAGACTCCATGCAGAGCAGGATAGCTTGGATGGCATTGTCCATTGTGCGAACACCCGCTCGATTGTCGCCGCGGTGCAAACCGATGCGTGGCATGTTCCGTGAACTATGCACATTCTGCGAGACAAGAATTGAAGCCGCATACCATCATTCGAGATCTGTGGCATCATGTATATAGGCTGTGGTTTCAGTGACATCGCAGTTTCAATGAACAAGGAGAAGCGAAATAAAGGGCTATGTTTTTTTTAAATCATGACCATATAAAGCCTGCATATTTCCTGGCACAGTTTGCGCATCGTATTGCGTATATGCAGCGACGACCTGGTACTCGCACAATGGAGACTTGTATCGAAACCAGTGATGCTCTGGCCAGAATCATTCTACAATGAACAGTCGGTCACTGCATAGTTGTGACCCGTAGGGACGGCAGACAGAATAGAGGACGACAGTCAGAGGACGGCTTTCTCTGACACGTGCGCTACTTGTGCATGGTCCCGCCCACGCCTGCAGACCACCGATCTCTGTCTATACAGCGTAGTAGAGATCAGTGCTGGAGACCTGTTGGGCAAGTTGTTTTATCGAGTTCCCTATTCCCTCCGTGGCAGAACATGGTAACCACGTGTTTCACCACCGCATGCATAACCCGCTTTTCAACTAGGCGGAGGACAAGGCTTCGAGATTATGTTCGGTCTTCTAGTCCGGCCGCAATTTCTACGGGCCTCAGCTATGCGGTGGTCGACTACACTGCAAGAAGACTCCATGCAGAGCAGGATAGCTTGGATGGCATTGTCCATTGTGCGAACACCCGCTCGATTGTCGCCGCGGTGCAAACCGATGCGTGGCATGTTCCGTGAACTATGCACATTCTGCGAGACAAGAATTGAAGCCGCATACCATCATTCGAGATCTGTGGCATCATGTATAGGCTGTGGTTTCAGTGATATTGAAGTTTCAATGAACAAGGAAAAGCGAAATAGAGGGACCCATTTTTTTTTAATCATGACCATATATATAAAGTCAACAGGCAACGAAGCCAAGGAAAGCATAGGGGCAATTAGCTGTGGTCGAAATTGAAATGTAGAAAACAATGAAGAAGTGGGGAAATGAAAATGGACGAAAAGATAACTTGTCGCCGGTGGGAGATGAGCCCACAACCTCCACATTACGCGTAATGAATTTTATATTTAGTATGCATGTGTCTCCGCGTTCTTCCTTTTAACGTTGTAACTCGTAAGTTGTAACCATTCTGAGACCTTCGGTTTTCACATTTTTTTTTTAGATTTCTAGTGTGCTGTATACATGCAGCTTAAGCGCTGCATTTATGTTTCCACACACAAATGAAACGGGATAACGGGAAGCACGCTGCTTCCAACCATTGAGAGGCCAGGATCTGGGCATTCGTGCATCACGACACTCTTAAGTGTTCTAATAATGCGATAATTATTTCTTTAAAAAAATCAACCACGATATAATTATGAGGCACGCCGTAGTGGGGGACTCCGGATTAATTTCGACCTCCGGGAGTTCTTTAACGTGCACCCAACGCACGGTACACGGGCCAATTTTGGCATTTCGCCCCCATCGAAATGCGGCCGCCGCAGCCGGGATTAGGTCCCGCGACCTCGTGCTTAGCAGCGCAACGCCAAAGCCACTACGCCACCACGGCAGGTGTACTTCTTTTTGCAACACTGTGGTTTATGATACTTAAGGTATACCAAACCTAGCACGATTGACATCATTGTCGTGTGTGTGTGTGTGTGTGTGTGTGTGTGTGTGTTCGTGTGTGGGTGTGTGTTGCACTCGGAATACTGTCCAATTAAAACATAAGTCGGGATTTCCAAGTGAACTCCGTTATTGCAAACTTGTCGAAGGCCACTGGCTTGCTAGCTAGACTCCGTTCCTGCCAACGAGATTCCCTCCTCCTGAAAGAGTAGGCAGGCGTTGTGCTCCTCTCTGTGGCAGTTGTCAGCTTGCTCCCTCCCTATTTCCTTCGTGTCCTTGTGTTATATATGTACAAACTAAATATTAATAATAATAATAATAATAATAATAATAATAATAATAATAATAATAATAATAATAATAATAATAATAATGCCAACGAGAAGGAATAATATCAATAATTTATAACGCTTTATTTTTATCACATCTAAATTACTGTTTCCTATTTTGGGGCCAAACAACTTAGAAAACTAACATAAACAACTTCGTGCTTCAAAAAAGAAAAAGAATAGCAGTTATAGTTATATCCCTAAAGGCAGAATATCAAGCACATACGGAGTTGTTCAAGAAATTTTAAAATTACGCCTATTCACAATATTTACAAGTTTTAGTTAGCCTCCAGGTATAAAATATTGCTGAAATATTATGAAATTGCTTTTATGACATGTAATCTTTTAAAGAGAATATTGGAATGTACCTTTTCAGGCATCAAAAATTCTGCTGTATTCCATTTTGCCGTACTCTGAATGGACTCCAAATGTTACGCTACACTGTCCCGCGTTTATTAATGGGACTGACGTCTAGAAATATGTTTATTGAAGAATGTAGCGTGCGACATCATTTTCTACACTAATACTCCTCTTATGTATTATGCCAAAATGTTTTGTACTTGCCGCATTTCTTTGATTGTATCTTTCCTTTACTGTATATCGTGTGGAAATTTAATGTAAATTGCCCATTTTGTAAGCCAAAATCCGGGGGAGGGTCCGGGGGAGGGTCCGGGGTGCGAGGTGCACGGGCGCTTTCGTGTGAAGCTTTTCAATCTTAGTTCGTGCCTGCCTGCACCGTTGTGATGTAAATAAAATGAACCTGCATGGCGGCCTGCTCTAACAGGCTGTGCGTACATCATCCCGCTCGCTCTTGAAATGTGTAATAGGACTGATGAATTAACATGCTATGCGTGTTTGTCAATTAACAGTGTTGTCAAAAGTGCTTTGCCTTTGCTGAAGAGAGAGGAAAGGCAGGGAGGTTTACGAGGTGCGAGTTTCCGGTTTGCTACCCTGCACTGGGGTGGGGGAAGTAAAGGGGTTGGAAAAAGGACAGAAAGAGAAAAGAGAGTTCTAGATTAGGGGGACGCAAGCGCTAGGGGGCCCCTACGCTTGCGTCCCGCCAATCTAAAACTGTCTAAAGAAGAAAAAAAAAAAAAAAAACAGAAAGAGCGTTCCACCCTCCACTGATGACTCAGAAGAAGAAAGACAATCGAGTGCTACTTGGAGCAGTACTTAACCGCTTCGAGCAAGCGGTTGAATTTAAATGCTATACAACTGCTCATCTCTTGCAACGCGTTTTGCAGCATAGCGATTACGTTCCTGCCCGGCCAATCAGCAGCAAGACGCGGAGGCTCACACCACATGACCCACGTGATCCACGCAACCGCAGATTACACTGTCTCCGGGACCGGCTCAATCTTACTCGGCAAGAAGACGACCGCGCAGATGCGTCAAACCGCTGAAAAAGAAGGCATAGAAATTAAGATTCGCTTTAATAAATAAATTATGTACTTAACTATATGTTTTTGGCACTGATGATATTTAGGTAGCGTTTATTTTTTGCACTGCGTAATTTCTTATATAACAGAGCCGGCAACCGTCACATCTGCAGAGGTAGCACAGATGGGGCTGCAATACATGTCTACATGTATAAACCGATACGTTACGACCTTGCACGTTATGTGAGCGCTGCGCTGTTTGTGAGCTGTTAAGCAAGACAGCAGCAGCAGTGAGGGACTCCGGATTAATTTCAACCGCCAGGGGTTCTTTGACGCGTACCCTATGCACGGTACACAAACGTTATTGCATTCGTCATACTTAAGGCAACGTTCTTCCTCCTGTGAACCTGTTCAGAACACTCACGGCTGTCCGTTTGCATTTGCAAACATTGCAAATGCAAACATTGCAAATGCAAAATTTCGGCCAGCTAGCAAACTTTCGCGCTGTTGCAGATTCGCTTTCGTCTTATTTCACGATTTAAACAAGGGAGAATTTTGAATGACAAGGCTATTGCGGCTATTAGATTGTGGTTCAAACCTAGCTCATGCCTCTCTACACGCGCCAGCCAGCGTAGCCATGGCTTTTTCACCGACGCTGAGGCCGGCAACATCGAAGAAGGCGCAGCATTCAGCGTGCGCGGTCATTCACAATAAAAGGAGCGGATGTCGCCACAGCCGCCCCGGCGAAGGTCGTCGCCAGGTGGCGCTCGCGAGACGTGGCCGCGCAGCCTTTGTCCGGTCAGTTATTTGCAACCTTGAATGTCTTGAATCGCTTGCGCAGTTCGTGCGCTGGCACACGGAACGGTGGCACGCAACGCTCAAAATACTCGGTGTTTGTTGTATGCGCTCCTCTTCGATGTAGTAGTCGACGTTTCTGACTTGAACGAATAACGGAAGCGAACTAATACGAAAACACCGCGGATGCCGAGCACACATTCTTT
Organism: Dermacentor silvarum; assembly: GCF_013339745.2. Taxonomy (NCBI): domain Eukaryota; kingdom Metazoa; phylum Arthropoda; class Arachnida; order Ixodida; family Ixodidae; genus Dermacentor; species Dermacentor silvarum. The sequence goes on along the minus strand of NC_051154.1, from coordinate 74,231,240 downwards.
AGTAGCCTGGACACTGCGAGGACAGACGGCGCTTTAACTTGAAAAAAAAAAAAAAAAGAGTCGCATTATCGAACCAGCCTGAATGTGCTATTATTAAGGTTTAGGAGGGCGTTCGAGATGTGCGGAATACGTAACTCCATTTAATACAGCCAATCAGTAAAAAGGTAGTCACGAATATATGTGTCACGCTAACTGACAAGGCAGAATAAATTAATTCACGATGAATATGTTCCAGTGATCGACAATAAGTATTATTCTAGCTTAAAAAAAGGACTAGCAAAGAGAAGTCGACAGGACACACGCTATGTGATCGCTTAGTTAGCGCGATAGGTAGGTGTAGCGGGCCGACGTGAATTCGGCTGTCATACCTGACCTTTAATTCCGAATGTCAAAGCACAGAACCGCAGCAATATAGGTGCCCCGCTCAAAACGAAGCCGGAGTCATTAGGCTGCGACCATTAAGCGTTCACCGAAGCGTGTCTGCGCTGTGGAAAGCGCCATCACATCCCATAGCAGCGGGGATGCAAAGTGAACTCGATTTGAGCAACTGTGCCGCGCGTTCGCGGACAGAGAGAAGGTGTTTCAAACGTCGAGGGCACATCCGTCACGCACGTGTGCAGTGTACTAGTCTGCACCAGTCTGGTCGGGCCCGGGGCGCGAGTTGCGGACGAGTGCGTGGTGTACCGGTGGAGGGCACCCTAGGGATCAACGCGGCCGCCGTGACCGGCCTCTGCGAGCGTGTCCCGTACAGCCGCTTCTTGCGAGGCGCGGCCGCCCTTCGCGTGCAGCGGCAAACAATGGGCGCCGGCCCCGTGTCGCGCGTCACGACTTGTTTCTGCGGGGCCGAGTGAGAGCCCTCGGCGGCGACGCCATTGTCTTCGCCGCGAAATGCCTCCTGTTTGTCCCCAGGAAGGGTCTCCCTGACTGACAGGTGGCTGGCGGCTGCCTGGCCGCTGCGGGAGGGCGCGCCGCACGCACAATGGCTGCTGCTCGCTCTCGCAGGGCGGCTGCTGCTGCTGTCCTGGCTTGCCTGCGTGAGTCTCTGAGTCATCTGGGCAGCGCAGGCACGACATTTTGGCTATTGGCCCCCTCAACCGATCAGTGACCCTTCCAGAACCGGAGCGTTCGTCTGCTCAGTGCCGCATCTTGTTGCATCCCTCGTTCTTATTTTCTTTTGCTGTTCTCTCTCGGGCCGACAAAGGATGGCGATGCGGACAAAGCATCGCCACGTATAAATGTTTACTTCTTCTCCAGGGCGTGTATAGGGATCACCCGTGTGACGGCCACCGACGGCAGCTTTGATGGCGACTTAGAAGTGGCAGTGCAAAAGCGTGATTTGACTTTCTTCCCCTTCTTTGTTTCTATTTTCTGTCTTGGTTTCTGTGCCCTCCCGCCAACCCCGGTGAAACTGCATTTGCAAACATGATGGTGAGCTGAAGAGGGCTTCAATGGCAACAACCGCGCAATCAACGTAACCATGCGTCTAGTTCGAGTTGGCTGTTTTCGCCAGTGAGTTTTCTGGAGCAAAAACCTAGGTGATCTGCTCAGCAGGCCTACCCTATGCAGACCGGAACCATTGGTTGGAATATTGTAGATCTGGCAATGTTCTGTAACTGCCCTGGGGAGACTCTGTGTAGTTCCTGCTCTCACACCAGAACTTGGCGATTCGCGAGTTCAGAGCCACTCATTCGGCTGCACTGCATGCCATTTCTGTCGGCGGCCTGGGAGTGGGACCTGGAAACACCCGAGCGTGTACTGAGACACGGGGACGAATGGCGCAGGCACCGCGACGTGCACCTCTCCACATAAACGTGCAGAAGCAGGAAAACACGAGCAGTTATATCGATCTGGAGGGCCAAGCTTCGCCGTGTATACTAACACTGGGTATATACTAACACTGGAAGCAGAAAGCACGTCGCTCCTCTCGCATGCCTGGCTGCACACACCGAACACGTTCGGTTGTTTCAGCTGCACACAACGACCGGACGTCAGCCAGCGGCCAGTCCACGAACTGTTTCGTCAGTACTGTTTGCCATTAACTGGCGGACAACTAATAACACATTCGCTACTGTTGGTCGGTGCCTGTTGTTGCAATGCGTTCTTGCATACGAACTGCTTCGTGAATACGGACGCCAAAGAGGCCGAATTCGTGTAAGCGCTATCAGTGCGTGAAGATATTTAAGCGCCGGCCAATTCTGAAAGCAAATATATCATCAGGAAACGCGGTCGACTAAGGATAAACAGTCATTATATACTAATGAAACGATTTGTGAAACTTTCCGCAGATACTTGAAATTGTGCTCTGTGTTCAAACACAGGGGCTGAATTCACAAAGGTATTCGTTCGTAAGAATTGTATGGCATTGGTCGGCCTTCTGCGCTAATAATATGTCCAACGTCATGATTGGCCGATACCTGTTCTTGCAAACACTTTTAGCGTTAGAACGTTTTTGTGAATACGAGCCCAGCAATGCCGTTAAGGAAAAGGGAGGGAAGGGGGGGGGGGGTGTTATTTTGCTCTCATGGTTACTTTGCGACAAAAATAAAGATGAGGATAAACAGGACAAGTCATTGTGCAGGCAGTGGTGCGCCCAAGAGTACCGCACACGATGTGGTCCTGCATGTTATTAGCCCAATAAGATCGTAGCGCATCCTCTCTCCAGAGGATGCCGCTGTGATAGTAGTTATTTATAGCACATGCCTCCCAGGCCCTTGTGGTTCAAGGGCTCTGTTTAGGCAGTAGTGCTTCTTGCCAGTTACTGCATCTTAAATATTTTGAATATTGTATCATTCTTTCTCAATGAATTCTTCATATTCATAGTACACCTCATTAGTCATTGCCATGATCTTAGTACGTGTATATTTTACGCACATTAATTACAGCGACTATTTTTAGGCCCCTTTACAGCCACGCCTCATCTACTTCTCAGAATTCATCGCTCCACTGCAAACTCACAAACACTGACATGCATGGCGCTCTTTGGCCGGCCCTTGCGCCACTAAACCACACACATTCATTCATTCAAGAGTACAGCACGTACATTGACAAATTCGTGTACAGCTGACAGTGTTGCAGTGTTCAGCCAAGTGGCTTCCGTATCCTTTTCGAACGTCATTCTTGTGCGGTCTTGCGCTGTCATTGAAGCACTGGCTGGCCTGTCCTATATAAGCGCGTCCACAACTATAGGGGTATTTCATACACAACATTAGACGTGCATAAGGTGTATTTGGTCGCGGGGTTAGTGTCACATTGCATGCTTTTCCGGTTCTTTTGAAGACTGCGCACTGCTGACAACTTGCAAGGTGCAGAAAAAACGACATTTACATTGTGTCGTCTGCTACTTTTTTGAGATTGTGTCATACGAACCTTACGGAGGTACGGGATCACATGCACAGGTCTTTTTTTTTTTTCATTCTTTTCTTTGACACTTCTTTCCCTGTTTTAATTTTTGAAATAATGTTTCACAAACAGACGAGATAGCAGATGCTGGGAAACCTGCATACTTCAGTCTTTCTACTTGGCTGGACACACTAGGCTCCATCTGGTGATCACGTGAATTTCGTAACGTTGCTTGAAGGCATGTGGTGGCTATGTGCCCCTTTTTGTCAATTTAGAGTGTGTACTAAGCCGCTGGGCTAAACACCGCACAAAGTGTGCATGTATATACGTGTTTGTATTACCAAAATTCTTCAATAAACTTCGGACTTTGGGATCACCAAAACCCCAACACCTTGCGTTGCTGGTAAGCCATGCCCCGCCTTTTATGAAGGCGAAGCCTTCTTTGCTCACTTTGCCGGCTTTGGCGTGACTGCCTGGCTACTGTTGGGTCGGTCGCTATCTCGTTGTAATATATTTGGGGATAAATGCTATATGAAAGTACCTGCGAAGTGACTTAAACAGCCCTTGTATGCTGACCAAGTATATACGCATATCTCTGTTCTGCGAGACGAAAAAAATTACTTCCTTCATAAAACATGAACTTACGGCGTGATCATATTTTAAGTTTTACAGAATATCTAAAGAATCACCGGTGACAGATAGCATAATTCTCGTCATTGAGCTGGATTATTCAAATAGGCGGACATTATTACCATGTGAAATCAAAGCACATATCCAACTAATTAACAAAAAAATCACTGATTAGCGTCACTGATTAGTGCGGGACGAATTGCATGGGCGTTCCAGTTACTTTTGTGCTTCAATGCATAAAGGAATGGAACAACAGTGCATTTTTTACGGTGAGTTTGATGGCGCATAGCTCCAAACTGGCGTCATTCTGAAATTAGTAAATTGCATTGTGTCGTAAAGTAATTCATGAAGAAGGTAATTGGCGAATTTTTGTTAATTAGCTGAATAAGGCGTTTCAATTTCTCGTGGAAGTAATGTCCGCCTCTCCGAATAATCCAGCTCAAGGACTAGAATTGGGTTATCTGCAACAAGCGATATTTAAAAACTCCGTAAAACTTGAAGATTATCATCTAGTATAATGTCGGCTCACAGGCATCTCTTGGCTCACACCGATCTGTTCATGGAATGGCGAATTACATTCAACGAATTCTTTGATTTACTGGTATTCTCTTCGATTTAGCCGCTCAGTCTGTGCCACTGGGTGGGTGCTCGTATTTGGCCAATCCTCCAGAATTGGCATGCCCCGGTACCATTACTACACAAAACCTGAACATACGAATGACGGCTCGCAGATATCTCTAAAAGCCCACTGACCTGTGAACGAAATGGCGAATTATATTTGACAGAATAATTCCTTGATTTACGTTACTTTTCTTTGATTTGGTCATTCGCTTTACGTGCCGCTGAGGGTGTGCGCCCGTATATACTTGGGCAATCCTCCACAATGGGCATGCCCCACTGTGACACAATACGTACAGAATCTCTGAATGTTGCTTGATAACGTGTCGCATTTTTCTGTGTCATACACTTGTCATCGCCATTCTTCTCTCGACGAGCATCATGCATCGCCTTAGTCCTTGTGACATCGCTGCGTGTACGTCTCGCACTGTGCATCCACCTGATTTAGAGTATATGCATTTCGGCATACCTTGCGAACGATGCCGTGTATACACGTAAGAATTGCATGACAATAAAATTGTGGCCATTGTGGTGGATAAACAAAAAAAAAAACATTCCATGAGATTACTCGTTGCATAGGATGAAAGTAAACAAGATTCTGCGCAACGGCGTTAGTTGCAATGCAGTTATTTAACCGATTTACTAAAGCTTCGCGTTACGTAGATTACAACATGTGCGTTGGATCTCCATTTTTTTATGATATCTGCGCGATCTTCCCTTATACGCGCACTCTCGTCCGCCTCTCACGTCATCGTCAGGCAGGAAGGCTTCGTCTCAGCGTTTGTTAGGCGCGGGTGCCGACAGCGGAGTCCGAGAGAGCGCCCGCCGACGGGCCCGCAGCCGCAAACAAAGGCAGCACCCCCTCCCCCGTCGGCGGAGCGGCCGTCTCGCCAGTGGTCGGCCGGAATCATCACGCACCCGTCGAGATCGGGGTCATTTGGCGCGATCGATGGCCGAGCGCACGAGAACCCCCGGGGCGACCCAGTTCTCCCCGAAAAGGGCACCGCAGCGGTGGGCGCCTCAATGCGCCAAATGTGCTGCGTGTCGCCACCGCTAATAGTGTTAGAAACGCATTCTCGTGTACCACCACTGCCACACTCTCCGGGGCCAGTGACCGCGGGGGTCCACCAGTTCATCCGTGCGTAAAAACATAGGCGCTATATACAAATGCACCGGTCGTGTTCGTCGTATTTGTTTTCGCATTTGGGTGCACTGAGGCCACTGGTGCGCTCAGAGATCGCGATTCTATCAACTAAGTAAAAGAAAAGCTATAGAGACAGACTCGTGGCAGGATTTATTGCAGTGCGTCTTGCAAGTCGAGCCACAGCAAGCTGTCCAAATACGGGAACCTCCCCTCACGTGTCACATAGGTATACGAATGCTCGCAGTTAAGAGTACGTCAATAATGGTTTTCGACTCACTTCGAAGAAACTTCGCGTTTTGTTGCCAATTCCGAAGACGCGCGCGAGTGACGCTACAGGGTTGTAACACCCGCGATATGGAAATGCGTTGTAGCACGTTCTTGAAAGAGTCAGCTGAATTCATAAACTCCATTCTGCTCGAGCTGACAACAATGACGTGATGCAACTCGCGTCCTTTTCGCTTGAAGGCACTGTTATCGTTTCCTTCATTTCACTCGAGTCGCTTTGCTATTTCTTTAGGCTTTTTTTTATATATATATATATAGTGGTGGCTTAATAGCGATGATTCTCTGGGATAGCCGGCTCTCACTCAAGAAGGCTCTTTTCCCATCTAACTACCGTACATGCATCAACAACAACAGCTCTCGCTATCCTTATTGTGCATATATCCGTATCGTGGAAGTGAAGAGCACAGCATATACCTGTGGAGCAGGCAAGCAAAGTTTTTCCGCCGCCGCGGAACTTGTGGCGAGGATTTGTTTGCCTTGGCATACAAAATAAATGGAACGAGACAGTGAGCCAGCGAGGCCTCTCATGCCCTTTTCAAGCTTGCTTCTTCTCCCCTGCCCTCTCCCGCTCTCGTCCTGCTCACTATCAAGCGCTGCAGTGTGTACGTCAATTCGCTCGTGCGATAACGAAGACGTGATGTCTCGCGATTGGCCATTGATTGGATTACGCGCTTCTTCTGCTGAGGTGTAATACGTGCGAGCGCAACACTGGCGCCGGAGCCTGCGTACTGTAGGCCCGTACGCTCTCTCCATCGCTCAAGTCGCGTCGGGACAAAGAAAAAGGAAGCAAAGCCCTCGACCAACGTACCCGTTACTTAATTAGCTGCTGCCTTGGCAGAGCCGCGTCCCCGCGGTGTTTGTTCTGCTCGCCAAGCTTTCTTTCGGCACTGTTCCCTCTTTTATTTTTTCTTTGCTCATCTCGCAGAGCCTGCCGGGGAGATGGGCGCGCCTCAGAGGACAGTGTCGGTCGGGCCCCGGCGACGCGCGCTGTTTCTCAACACATTGCGGTTGGCGCATGCGCATAGACCCCACGCACCCAAAAAGAGTCTGCAGTATGATTAAAACTGTCACCGCAAAACCTCATCCCCATCGTGGCCGCATTCTGAAGAGTTGCGACCGCCAGCTCACTAAGCGAAGGCCAGCGATTGCGCGTGACAAAAAAATATAATAATAATAATAAATAAATAAAAAGGGCGCACGTACGACAGCGCGGCTGTGCTGAATGTCCCGCTGCCGTTGAGCCTCGCGCCGAGAGTCCTTTGTTTCGCGACGCCGTTGCCACGCGCAGGACATTATACTGTCTCGCGGATAGAGGCCAATAACGAGGCAATCCGAGCCTCCCAGGCCTCGGCCCTTTGCCAGCCAAGATGATCCTGCTACGGTGGCTATACACTGAATCTCCGCCTCGCGCTGCGACGGCGAATCACGTATAACATGGGTCGTTTCGTTGTGGGCACTCGTGTTACGATCTAGTTATGCGGGGCACGCTAAAAGGCGACTATAGCACCTGCGTAACTGAGATTTCGGTGGAATGATGCACAATCTCGCGGTTTCGAATCGTAAAGCATCGGCGAAGGGTTCGTTGGTCTGCATAATTCTCCATTGCCTTGTAAACTTGACACACAGTTCTCGCATCCGGCGGAATGAAGCGGACAAGTTAACAGCACATGCGAGATGTCCTCATACATGGTTCACCACAAGCGCATGATGAGGATTCAGCGGGTCCTATATTACGGAGTAAGGGGTTGGTGAAGGCTCCACTTAGTAGGAGTCGACGATGCATTATAGTTTTGAAGTCTCGCGGTAAGAAGTTACAGAAAGTGGGAATTTTAGTGCAGGTTCCTCTTGCCTACAGAAAGGGTCTTTTTGCTACATCGTCTAGCCGTGTTGTCGGGTTGGCCTACCTTAATTTCTACTTTATTTCATGTCTCGCAATCCATCTCTCCAACTATGTTCTCTTTGCGTATGTTAATTGTAACCGGGCCTAGTGCTAAGAAGCGGTGCTTCACAAGCTCGGACTCGAACGCTTTGTGAATAATTTCAGTCGACGTGCGTATATGCGTGTATGTATACAATCAGGCCAGTATACGGAGAATCCAATCGTAAAAACAAAATTGTGCGGTTCTTTGCAGGGATGTCTCGAATGAAGTGACTTCATCACCGTCGTCACACATCTTCGAGCCACTGAAACTCGCTTCGAACTGTTATACATCATTAATCTATAGAGCTCGAGATTTCCGGGACGCGTTTCGATTTCGAAAAATGTCCGGATGATAGCGTCAAATACTAGCACTAGATGTATCTACCTAGCTGCTGTCACGTTGTTTGCGTCAACTTTGTTGCCACAAATTCACTTTGGGTGGCCCAAAAAATTATGGTATGTTCCGGCTGTATAGAGAATTTCCGTGCTTGCAGGTATTTAACAGACGTAATTGTATCCGTTTACCCTTCGTCCGCTGTTATCTTGACCTTGTTAAGGAGCGAGAGAGAGGCGTATACTTTCGCCGATGTCCCAACGGCGTCCAAATCACTTGCGCTGCCAACTGTCTATTTCGTGCATTTTTAAGGTCACTGCACCCGTGAAAGTACGGCATTTTTTTTTTCTTTCATCAAACTGACGCTATCAGCTCCAACAGAGCTTCGCCACTGTATTGGTGCTGACTTCTTCGTTAGGAACTGTCCTTGAACACATAGTTTCGTTTTCATAATTCGGAGCACTGACCCGTGAAACATGAGTGGTTTCTTCTAACCGCGCCCGACTCTTTCGGCCTGACACGCAACATTTTTTTTTTTTTTTTGCGTGCGTGCGTGCGTACGGACACACTTTTAGCGCTTCGCCTGCCCGTTACGTAACAATATACTGCGAAGACGACACAGCAGACAGCGCCTTTGCGAAGCGAGCGACAGCGGCATACAGTCAACGGTGTGGAGACTAGAACCGTCTCACAACAGGTGTGTGATATGTACCCCGTAGAGAAGGCGTTTGTGTCCTACATAAAAAAAAAAAAAAATCTGTGTCAAAATCTGTGAAGCAGCGTTCGCTCTTCTACTCAATTACAAGGCTTCTCTTGCCTCCTGAGCATGCTGGTGACACGTTCCCAAAAGCAGCGATGTCATGTGCGGGAAGCCATGGCACAGTGGCAGACTTCGGGAAGAAACAGAAGCTATATAACAAGTGCTGCAGTGAAGGCACTACAGGAACCAGTAACCACCGACGCTCTTGCTTGTGGACCGCACAGTATCGAGAAGTGCGGGTTCGTTCCGAGCGTGATTGCAAATATGGAAACAGTCGCGAACGACGTATAGTATACGCAGCTTGAAATTTGGATTCTGTAGCACAAAAGTTGGACGGTCGTGTTATTAACCAGCTTTGCAAGGTGCTTTAGAAATACCCAGACGGTGAATGGGTGCGCTCGTCCAGAACGACAAGTGCTCACGACGTAGCCAGAAAGCCAATACTCAGAATATTTCCTCTGTAGAAGCTGAGCGCTTGTCTTCGGACTTACACCATGTGTTAAGGGAGAAACGGCGCATGCTAAGCGAGCAGACGCTGTAGATGTTGTGGGCCATTTTCCTCAACGCAAGAGAATAAGGCACGAGTTTTCGTTGTAAACAGCAGGCTGAAAATTTTAACGCCAATAAAAGAACTTTGGGCGCATTCAGAGCTTCGCACATGGTCACGAAAAATGCCCTGGTTTCTACGTTTCCTGTGCTTTCCTTTTTTTGTCCAGATCTCAGTGATATTTTTATACCGGAAATTCCAACTTTGATCATCACTACACTGGCTTCACCTTTTCCATCGTTATAATATCATTTTATACATAGTTTTACAAGCATCTTCTCGTCGTTCTTGCCTGATGTAACAACTGCATGCACACCCACTCGCACTCACGCTCTCTCTGGCTCACTAAGACTCAACGGTCTGAGTCGATTAGATCTAAGTGAGCGAGCGCAGGAAAGTCTTCACCGGCCTATGCCTGCATGTGCTTGAGGAGCCCTTGCATAGCGGTAGTAACGCGATTAGCATTCGTATAGTCTTTTTTCAGCCACTTTGTGTCGATCTATTTATCTAGCCTCTTTACGTCATTATGCAATAAAAAAAAAACATAAAAAATTTCTTCAGCGCTGTACCGAACCCGGGTCACACGGATTCCTCGAGCAGAGCAGCCCGACGCTTCAGTGCTGCGCCACGAACGCCCGCTGGCAACCAGATATTAATTCTCAGCGTTAGCACGCACCCGCGCACCTGCGGTGCAGTTTCGGAGGCCACGCAAAAGGAAGGCGACTGCGCGGGCGCGATGCTAGTTGGTGCAGCGTATCCAAAGGGATGCGCGAGGGAGGGGGCCAGCTGTACGTAGCACACGGCTCATACATGACACGTTTCGGCGGTAGCAATACAGTGTGTCGCTACATTGCTTGAATGCTAATAGCATTAACGTCGACTGTCATCGTGAGATGGGCTCTGTCGGAAATGTTTTTAGAATTTTTTTATTTCAGATTTTTTTTTTTTTTTTTTTTGGGGGGGGGGGGGGGGGGTATCGCCTTCACTGACGAGATGAGGCGCTTTTCGTCATCAGGTTACCTATCTCCCAAAGCATAACAGGAGTATTTTCCCCCTTACATTCCAAGCGATGGACTCGAATGCCGTCGAGATTCGGCAATAAAGCGGCCAAACTGGCTGATGATTGTAAAAAAAAAATAACTTGATCCTTTTCTGTGCTTAATTACTAGCATAGGCGAGGAGAATAAGGAGATCTGGGGAGCTCGATTTTTGGTTAGTCACAACCATACGAAGTAACAGACAATGAAGCCAGAGAAAGCATAAAGAAAGTTAGTTGTTATATGTTTAATTTAAATGTGCAAATAATCAGGTAAAGAGAAGTGAGAGCGCACGAGAAGGCTGACTTGTCGCAGGAGGCAGCCGAACCCACATCCACCGCCATATACACGTACTAAGCTATCGCGGCGGCCATCTTCCCGTCTACTTTCTTGGATGTGTGCATGTGTCTACAAGATTAGGCCTGGTGGGAGTGTTAGCCAGCGCCGCTCACAGTGAAGGCGGTGGACCTAGAACGTCAATCCATCCGCATGCGTCGTCAAGTAGTACGTATACAGGCTTAGGAGCAGACATCTGGCCAATGAACCCTCGTATGCTATACCTAATGGCATCATGGCTGGCAAAGTCGAGGCTTACGCTGTGCAATGAGCGAGAAAATGAGGAGATCCGTGGGGCCCAATTTTTCGTTAGTTCCACACGTTAGTTCTATATCCACACGATTATGTAACAGTATGTGGCATGTACGACGTGGACTTCCTACGTGCTGTCCGCTAAGCATTCTGCAGTGCCGGAACTCTACGTCAGAAAAGCAATCACGTGATTTCCACAGATAAGCTTTTTCGGGAGCATTGAAGAAAATAAACCCATATTGTGCTTTGTTTGTTTCCCGTTCGCGTTTTATGGTATAGTACACCCCTTCGTGTGCATACATACCTACACATATCTCTGCGATGGCTACCACATACCGTCGGAAAGTGGCCTAATTGGCAGCGAACGAAATCGGTGTGAAAGCCAGAGCACCTCGTTGTCGGCTGCCGTGCAAGGAAAGACACATGAGGTCTTACGTACGGTTTGATCGTGCTACAGTGAGCATTTTCATCGTGCGCGTGAGCCGAGCACTGCCATGGAGAGGCGAAGTTTGAGTCCTGGAACTAAATGTGCGCTGCGCATGATCAGAGACCAAAGTTCAGGTTTCAAGCAGAATTTGGAAGCCCTACCTCTCCGTGCATTATTTTGAACTCGGCGAGTGTTATTTTGCACGCAGGGCTGATAGCGTCCCCAAACTTAAGGTGGCGGTCCCACTCCGGCGGCACGAGCCCCCCGTTTTCAGTACTTTTGGAGCAACCGTCGCGGCTCTTCTACTTAAGATATGAAGTTGTCGTATAAACCACAAAAAGCTTAATTCTTGTAGATTCCAACTATATAAAATATAAAGAAATTGATTGGTGTGATTTAGAAATAAATGTTCAAGAACAAGCATGAGATACATGGTTTTTGCGAACTGTGTCTCACTTGTGACCATATTTAGAATAAACTACCGCACTTACTGCATTGCGGCTTGCTCTGTAGCTTTAGGACATATTTATCTAGTTCCTAGACGTAGCAAATTAATTTTGAATTTTTACTTTTTGGATAATTTGCTTTTGAAAATTGCCAAATACTGCAATCTTCTGTTGTAAACAGCCTGGCAACTACATGCTCAAGGAAGCTACATTTGGGATAAATTATAGATCAAACAATTTACATTTAGGACGCAAAATTTCATTCATGTAACTTTATTATTTTTCCTAATAATGAGACCGAAAATAACCAATATTTAGAATGCTGGTTTTATTTTTGCCCATTTTTGCGGGAAGGTAATAAAGCTACGAAGCTGCGCTTTAAAACTAATAAAGTTACATGAATGAAATTTTGCGTCCTAAATGTAAATTCCTTGAACTCTACTTTGTTCAAAATTTAGCTTCCTTGAGCATGTAGTTGCCGGGCTATTTACAACAGAAGATTGCAATATTTGGCAATTTTCAAAAGCAAATTATCCAAAGAGTAAAAATTCTAAATGATTTTGCTACGTCTAGGAACTAGATAAATATGTCCTAAAGCTACAGAGCAAGCCGCAATGCAGTAAGTGCGGTAGTTTCTTCTAAATATGGTCACAACTGAGACACAGTTCGCAAAAACCATGTATCTCATGCTTGTTCTTGAACATTTATTTCTAAATCACATTAATCAATTTCCTTATATTATATATAGATGGAATCTACAAGAATTAAGCTTTTCATGGTATATACCACAACTTTATATCTTAAGTAAAAGAGCCGCCATGGTTACTCCAAAAGTACTGAAAACGGGGGGCTCGTGCCGCCGGAGTGGGACCACCGCCTTAACGCCTGCTATTTCTAAAGCTATGTATTGCAAAGGAAGACTACAGCGGCCGTGTACGCGCAATCCCAACACACGCGCCTCGCGCCCATGCCTACACCGCGTGGACCGCGTGGCTGCCACGCGTCGCTGAGAGTGTCGTTGCAAAGGGCGACGAAAGCGCGTTTATCGCCGTCCTCAGACAGCAGTATCGCGCGCGCGTGAACCTGTGTATACCCTGTTTTCTGCATCTGTTTGCTGTCTTTCACACTTTTTGCTCTCTCTCTCTCCCAGTCGGTCAGGATCGATTATAGCCCGCTCGCTCTTCCAGAAGGCATGGTGTAAGGGGCGGTTGCGGCATCTCGGCAGTGGAGCGCTCGCGCGTGCGTACTACTCCTCTGGCGCGCGCGCCGAGCTCGCACTTATCGTTCGGTGGCAGTGGGCACGTCACGCTCCTAATCTGCGCGTGGAAAATTTAGCCTCCTCCCTTTTCGCCGAAAGCCCGTTTCAAAGCTCAACAGCCGCCGATAAGGAGGGAAGCGCGAAAACGTTTCCAAAGTGTCCGAGAAGCCCGGTGGCGCCGCTTATCTCACCGCCAAGGTGGGAGAAAACTCCACAGGGAGAGGCAGAGGGAGACGAGCTGTCCGGCGGTGCGGGCCTCAAGTGCGCGTTGTGTGTGTGTGTGCGTGTTCGTGCGTGTGCGTGCCTGCCTGCAGCCTCCCTGCCAACCGCCTTGGTGCACAAAAACACACAAAGGGGATTTTTGATTTCGGAACTAAAGTAGGTGGAAGCAGAAGCTGCCGAACTGTAAAAAATACGGGCTAAATGCGCTAGAAAGCCGGGACGCAGAACGCCAAGTGCACAGAGCACGGTCGCTGAGTACTTACGTGTTTTCTGTCTTCTGTCCTTTTAGTGTAGGGTAGCAAACCGAATTTTTCTTCTGGTTAACCTCCTTGCCTTTCCTTACTTTCATCTTTCTCTCTCTTCTCTCTGTCCTTTTCGTGCTGTTAAGCCGTAACCACGAGGAACAAGTTTTCGGTGGATTTCTGACGTCAGCCGACATCGGCCGGCTGTCATCTTTGCTATAGCCACTTCGGTCTTCGGCGCTGCGATCTGGCATGGGCAGACTTCGGCGTCTAGAGAGAGTTACCGCCAGACTTTCCGCATTTCAATGTAAACAATGCCAAAAAGATTCGTGCTGAGTTTGCAAGTAAATCATTTTTTTCTGCTATTTCACTCCGGAATTTCCGATACTGCCAATTTAAAGCAAAGTAATTAATTTCCGATCTTTAAGGCTTTACTTTAAGGAACATGTAATAAAGAGAAAAAAAAAACAAGTTTGGCTGTATCAGTAAAGTAGCTTCCTACAGAATGCTAAAAAAGCCACTCTCACCCCGTGGGTGTAGGTTTCATAAAAAAACAGAAAAGACGTCATAACGAAAGACATGGCGCGACGCTGCGCAAAACCACCACGTAGCTGTGATGTCAGTAATTTTCCCGTCATTACCGGCATAGATGTTCTGTATACGTTGTGTTCTAAAGGAGTCAAAGGCTGACCTTAGCAAGTTTCGTGAACTTTTTTACCGCGATTCAACGGCTCAAGTATGAAAGAATACTTTGGGATCCATGACGTCATACTAACGCACCTGCGCTGAGGATTCGGCGCAAAGTTTAGAAAATGGAATTATTTCGATCTTTATCTTCTGGAAATTGAACTCTGGCCGCGAAATAACAAAAGTGTAGTTTTGAAAAAAAAAATACTTCGTTAATCTAAACTGATCTAGTGCATTCGCTCTCATAGTGTAAGAAAAAATAAGTGCTTAATCAAGCATCCCATTTATGCTCTTTTATTCGCTTTCAATAGTACTCTTCATTGTCTTTTGTTTCTTTTCGTTTTGCTGAGTTTTTTTCTTTTTCCGTCATTCCTTTTTTTTTTTCAAACGACAGAAATACGAAACAGGCCTGTTTGTTTCTTTCTTTCTTTCCTACTGTATGTATGTATGTATGTATGTATGTATGTATGTATGTATGTATGTATGTATGTATGTATGTATGTATGTATGTATGTATGTATGTATGTATGTATGTATGTATGTATGCTGCATGCCTGCAATGCCTGCCATGCCTGCCATGCCTGCCTGCCAAGGTCATCAGTACAAGCTACTGTTCCAAGTGAGACTGTGGCCCGCTTTCCCGCGAGTAGTGGCCTGACGCAATGCCCATTTCGCTCCGGCCTGACTGTACGCTACGTGTTTTTCGTAGGGGAGCTGAATCACTCGGTTTCGTTTGCGTGCGGCGTAGTTAGAGGGTACTATAAGTTTGCTAGCGCGCAGCCGGAAGTGGACGACGCCGCGTTGCCTTTCGCCGTGACAGCATTCTCCAGCTGCTTCGTGACTCACGACAATGGTATGCGGAGAAAGGAATGAAATAGAACTGAAAACAATGTTGATCGCGCTTGACTGTTTCGCTGAATATAATGTTGCAATATCTTGGATGTCTCGAACTATTGTTGTCCATGTGAAGGTAAAAAAAGAAGAACAAAAATTGTTCAGGCATTGTCATTTGTATACGTTTGCAGAGCGTGTTCAATAGAGAAGGATCGTTCTTTTCCGTTTTCTTTTTTTTTTTTTTTCTATAGTCAGCTTTTGGCTGCATTTCCTTCAAACGTGACGCAGCTCGTTTCTTGAGCTAACGCATATTTAACATATAAAGGTGGACCATTTTCTTAATATGGTTCTCAATAGGTTATGGGCCAGGAAAAAAGGCCATTCCGCTCGAAAACTTGCACGTTCAGTGTTCAAAACCCAACAGCGCCTACGGCTTTAAATGCGCCTGCGACGGTGTAATTGGTATATCCTAATTCGTTTATTATTCGTATAGTGCAACGACTCTGTAGTCCTTCACGCCATGGGCTCGCGGGCAAGTGTGTCGATGTTATATGCTAGCAGGACACTACATTCAGCCTTCACACCGCTGCAACTTCTCCGCGAAGGGTGATCGCAAACAAGCCTTCGACGGCATGCGTGCTTCGAGGCCTTTGTTTTTGCACACAGCCCAGCGCCAAGAACGCGAGGCATGCAGCGTGTCTGGAAAGCGTCGACCACCGGCTTCCTCCAGGCGCTGCTGCTGCAGACTGCAAAGAACAAAGGATGACTCAGCTACATACAGGGAGGTTACCTTGGTACTTCCCATCGTGCACATGCATACCAGAACTTATATATACTCGCGAAAGGTCGAACAGGCATATAGGCGACCTACCGACAAAGTCTTTGATCTTTCCCGTGCGTCCACATCGCCATACGTGTACAGAAATCCTCTATGTCAATTTAAGATCATCAACAGTAACGTATCCTTGAAGCTTCACTCCCCCTCCCCCATCCCCCTTTCTTTTTGTTCATTTTGTGCCATAGGTCGGCAAAATAAACGGAACTCACTTAGACTCACTCGCAAAGTATCTATTTTGTGCTCTGGGCTTACTCGGACTGAGATTCACCACAATTCTACTCCGCCGGACTCTCTCGGACTCGGAATCACCAAACTCATATTCATCCAGACTCACTGAGACTCAGACCCACGGGTCGGTCTGGGTCTGATCGAGTAACTCGGCTCATGAGTGAGTTTTGCCGACCAATGTTTTGTGCACTCGTATAGTATGTTTTAAAATTCAGCTGCTGTATAGATGGCTACGGAAACGGGTTTCTTTATTTTAATTTCTCTTTCTTTTTTTTAAATTTAACGTGTCTGACTCATTCCTTAAAAGTTGAACGTCCACATAGCGGGAGCACACGCCGCATGCTGCATGTACCCCGACTTCGCGTGTTGGCAATTCCGAGGAAAGACTTCGGCCAGTCTCCGTAAGAGAATAAAAAGGAGAGCAAAAGTACAGAAAAGCTGGAGTGTGCTGAACTGGGCTGGCCGGCCAAAAACGCCACTCGAGTCGAGGGTGTGACGACAAGGACGCGTAGTCGGCGTTGTTTGCGTGCACGCGCGATTATGCAGTATCTGCGTGGTGGCCTCCGCGATGCTCTGCCACGGACCGCCTATAAGCTCTGCCTCTGTGAGGCGGACAAGGCCTTTGTTTGTCATTGCACGCAAAGTCTGCGCAGCACAGCCCTGACTTCTTCGATCGTGGACGCGACGAGACGGGCCACGTATAGAGCGCTCAGAGGGAGAGGGAAGAAAATGAGGCAGGGGCAAAGCGCATACTTTTATGCCTATTCGCGGAATCGTGATTCGTGTCCTCTTGTTCGCATGCATATAATGCAGCGACATCGGAGGCTCCCGTGGGACGATTGTACGGCGGACGCTAAAAGCCTTTGGTATACAGCGTGTGCCGCACAGCAGGGAACGCATAATGTGTAGTCCGGAATTTAATATATAGCTCAGAGTAGACGTGAAAGGCCTGCAGGTTGATCGAGTCACTCCTTAAGGGACTTTACGTTAGCCCAATGGCGGCGACTTGCGCACAAGGTACATGTGGAACCTAAATTCGGCGGAGTATTATTTAGGTCTCTTTATAAAGTCCATCAGATACGTGTAATGTCACATGTGGATGGCAACAATTAAGGGCTGAGGGGGTGTATCCACCTTCGTTCAATACGCCAAGCACATCTACAAGACGTCATAGGAAGGGCGGCGAGTTGCCTATGATGTCGGCTTATTGCGAACGGCTTCGCCGACACCTGGCCTCGGCAACTTGATAAGAGGAGGCGGAATTCTCCGAAACCGAGCAACGGACATCACTGGATCGTCCCGTGTCCTGTATTCCATGCTCCACCGTCAGCGGGCGCCACTGAGGAAAAACATAAACCACCAATCGTCGGTTAGAGAAACGGAACTGCCATCTGCTTATGTATGCGGCCGGTTTAGTGAGACGGCTTTATTTGGGGCTGCTAAGGAGCCAGCAGAAACGAATGTGACGAAAGGACTGGCACGTCTCCATTCAGCGTTAGTTTCACGTCACATATTTCTCCAGATCATTGGCAGGTTGCCCGTCACTCTCAAGTGAAGCGTCGCGCAAAACGAAGTATTTCCCAAAGTGATAGGATCGAAAATCCGCGAGCAGAAATAAGATAAATGTGGGAAAGTGTGAGTCGAAAACCAAAAGGGTTTCAGGTTGCGTTCTCTGACCTTGAGGAGGGTGAACAGGAACGAAAAGATGAAAGGAAAAGAAAATGAGGATTGTGCGATCAACACGTGCACGGATCACGCATTACGCAAAATGTAACAGCGTGACTTGGAACAAAGACGTAGACTGAAGAGCAGACATAGACAAACGCTCTTCGGTTTATTTCCATGCCCCTCGTGGTGCTTTGGATCACGCGGAATGAACTCCCCGTCTTCTGATGTAACTAAGCGTCATGCAGTTAAAGGCGTTCGCACAGGTGTGCCGCTCTTCAAAAATCGCATAGCCGCTTCGAATGCATGCCTTGTCGGCCGATGAACTGTGAGGTCGGTGTTCGATAATCACTTGATAGATATAAAGTAGGTCGCGGCCTGTTCGTCCCAACGGCATTGCAGAGGGTGAAGTAGAGGTGTTATATGAGAGATGCGAAGCTGGCAAATTAGCGTTGCATAAATCTGGAGAAG